>NC_067142.1:9834532-10119532 GCF_903995435.1 Acomys russatus
GGTAACCCAGGCCCAGAAAGACACTCACGGTATATACTCATTTATAAGTGGATATTAGGCCAACATTAAAGTCCTCTATTCAATGGGGGATCAGAACAGATACTGAAACTTGCAGCTGTTCCTTGGGAGGAGAAATGGTGGTACATCTACACAATGGATACTATTAAGCTATCAAAAATAAAAATATCATGGAATTTGAAGCCAAATGGATGGAGCTGGAAAAGATCATCCTGAGTGAAGTAACCCAGACCCAAAAGGACCGGCAAGGTATTTCCTCATTTATAAGATGATATTAATAATATAATACAGAATAACCACATAAGAACCCAAAGATATATAGAAGGTAAGTAACGAAGAAAACCCTAAGGAGGATACTTAATTCTTACTCAGAAAACCAAATAGAAGAGACACTGGACATTGTTGAAGATAGGAAACAGGACTGGAGCCTATCATTTATGTCCTCTTAAAGAATCTATCCACCAGGGGACTGAAGCAGAAGATGTGTCTCACAGCCAAACTTTGGGCAGAGCACAGGGAGTACTTTGGAAGAGTAACCTTTTCCACAGGAATTGACAGTAAAATCATGTTCTCAGGCAAGGCCCTGGCCTGTGTGGAAACTGGCCACTGAGTAGCTGGTCTAGCTATGAGGGCAGGTTACTTTTAAATCACCATGGTTAGGATAAAGCAAGCAGAGCTTCAGAAACATGCAACCAGCTCATCCACGAGGCATTCATCCATCACAACAGACTGTCTCCTCTGCATATTCCTCCCTCTCCCTAGCTTTACCGACACAGTCATGATCCCTTCAACCTCCACATTTATAAACTGTGTTTGCTTTTGTTTGTGTGCATGTGTTTGTGTCTGTGGTATGTGTACATATGATTACATGTTTGTGTGCACAGAGGAGCATCTGTGTGCATAGTGTATATGAAGCGCTGAGGATATGAGCTTGGATATTGCTCCTCAGGTTCTATCTACCTTGAGGATTTGAGACAAGATCTCTCACTGGACTGGAATTCACCAAGGAGGCCAGTATATAGGCTTACTAAGAGTTCAAGGGCCCTGCCTGACTTGACCTCATATGGGGAGGATCCTGCATACCATTTTTCTAAACAAAAGTACTGGTGATGAAACTCTCAAGTCCTTCTGTTTTTGAGTCAACAGTTATTGATTGTGCTTTCTCCTAATCATGGGCATTCCTTTGACAGCTTCTGACAGTCCACATTTCTACAGGACAGGAGTTGTCTCCTGCACCACCAGAGCCCACAGAAAGCAGTGAAAGACAATGGGCTAACATGTATCAATGGTTGAAGAGCATTCACATTCTCAACCAATTAGAAACACTTAAAGCGGTCATGGAGTAAGTCTTTAGTGTTTCTGTGTACTGTATTTCTGTTAGCTATAGATATTCACACTTATCTCCTCAGTTTCTTTACTCATTTCTATGAGTAAGACCCCTGTATCGGTCTTCTGGACTTTTGTTTCTCATCTCCTCAGTGAAAGAATTACAAGATTCTCTGGCTACTAAATGTCAGATTTACAAAGTGGGACATGGGGCCTCCACATCTCAGATCTAATGGCTGCCATCATGTCCTCCATGCTTCCAAAGATGGCCTGGCTGTGCACGAGGACTCCCAGGGGTCTTATGATAGAACTATATTGACCTACGTACCCCAAGGATGAAATGATAAACTTCTATTACTTCTGTTGCTTGTGACAAATGTCTCTGGATAATAAGAACAACTGCAAAGAAGGCAGCTGGAGCAGATATGATGAAAAAGGATTTATTTGGAAAAGAGCACATGACTTTGGCTCAGAAGGTGATGAATTTTGGATGCTATCTCTTGGCAGTAATTAACCAGATAGGAGCAAGGTCTTGTGTAGAGGGAGGAAGCTGGGTTATAAAGAGGGTTGTAATTTTTAATGAATTTAGGGAACCTGGCAGATCATTATGCTTTATCAGAATTTATAATGCTTTTGAAGTTAATTAGCTTCCCATACATAAAGATATTCAAATAGAAGCCCCAGAGAAAATTTAATGTAGCTTAAAATCTCCAGATGGCTTGATGAAAGGGGTCAACATCGTATAGAATCGGGAATGTAAAATCCCAGCCATCTTCCTCTAAAGTAACAAAAAGATGTGTCCCTGAATAGAAAGCAGGAACTTGTGACCTAAATATCTGAGGAGCAGAGATTATTTGAGGGCTAATCACATGCCAAATATAACTTCAAGGAACTGCAGATATTAAGCAAGCACAATTATTCTTTCCGTTTTTATAGAGGGTTTAAGATTACTCAAGCTTAGAGGAGGAGTTAGTGATAAAATCAGGTTGTGAACTTTGGTGTTTTAAGCCTAGTCCATGTGTTGAATATGGAAATATATGGTGCTTAAAAGCTTCCAAGGAGGCTGTGAAGACAGTTTGAATGGTAACATCCTTGCCATACAAGTGTCCAGACCTGAGTTCAAATCCCAGATCATCTGTAAAAAGACAGGAATGGTGATCCCTAGGAGTTAGTGGACACACACCCTAGCCTAATTTCTCAACATTTACTTATTTACTGTTTGGGAAAGTGATGTGTGCCAGTGGACAACATTGGGAGTTGGAACTCTGTTTCTACCATATGCTCCATGGGATTGATCAGTCATTGTGGTAAGAGCCTTCATCCACTGAGCCACCTTCGTGGCCCATGATGAAAATTCTTAAGATCTACAGTTACTTCTAAAAATTACAGTACAAATTAGGAAGGAATTGACTACAAAACCATAGTTATCTAAGACATTGAGCTTAAGGTCTAGATCTTTATCACAA
The DNA here is from genome assembly GCF_903995435.1 of Acomys russatus. Taxonomy (NCBI): domain Eukaryota; kingdom Metazoa; phylum Chordata; class Mammalia; order Rodentia; family Muridae; genus Acomys; species Acomys russatus. The sequence goes on from NC_067142.1 coordinate 9,837,343, forward strand.
CTACCAATAAACAACAGAAAGACATATATGGCCAGAATAGGTATTTTGTGTTGTTTTTCCTTTGAGGCAAGGGCTGTGGCCCATCCTGGCTTTGAACCAGCTTTGTAGCTGAGGTTGACATTGAACTTCAGGTCATTCTGCCTCTATCTCCAGAGTGAGCACTAGGCTTACAGACATGCATGCTATGGCAGGTTTATTTGGACCTGCTGTGTGAGGATGGGCTGTGTGCATGCTAGGCAGGCATTCTTCTAACAGGTATACTGCATGCTTCAGGGAATTATTTAGAAACCAACGGAAACAAGTGATTTTTATACAGAATTAGGGGAGAAGGTGCAGTTGAAGGAGAGAGGAGTGGAGATGTTGGTAGGGGCTGTTGCTCCTGACAACAATTCAACTTGTCCCTGGAGTCTCTTAAATGTGTATGTTTGAAAACTGCAGGTTGCTGGTTTTGACTTTGGGAATGAAAACCTAACCTGGGTGTCAGAAGATTGATTATGTTCTTTTTCTTTCCAAAAAATGTTTTATGCCTCATGATTGAATACTTTCAGATATGAATGCCAGGCCACAAGGGAAATTGAGGACAAACCCTGTGCACAACCCACCTTGACACAACAGCGTATGGATTTATTGTTACTTTATAGACATTGTCCCTTAAATTTAAATTATTATTGAGTGAATTGGGCTTTATCTATGCAGAGTACTGGAAATCTAAGTACATAAGTTTCTTGGCAGTATGAAGATCATAATGTGATAGGTAATAAAGGTAAAACAGATGGATAGATAATAAGCAATAGATGATTAGGTAAAATATGATAAATAATAGAAAAATAGATGATAGATAGGAAGACAGATGATGTTATCTCCATTTGTTGCTATTTATTGTTTTACTTCGAAACCTCAACAAAGAGAACAGTTGGTTCTGCTAGAGCCTCTTTTTATTAGGACTGCAGCCTCAATAGTGTCTCCCAGCCATTTCTGATAAATATTTTGTGTGCCCAAAGTGGTGACAATTTTCTATGTAAATATTTACCTATTTAAGTTCTATCTGCGTGTTCATCTCCTATTTATTCTTTTATTTTAACTTGCTTAATAAGGCCACCAATTCTAACCAAAAATATGGATACATAGCTCCTTCTCTGGGAAGTAGAGAACAACTTGCTAAGTAATTGGGAATGAACATGAATTTTTCAATCTCTTAGACCTACCACTGTGGAGTGGGACTATAGACATGAGCCATCATGCTAGCTTAAGGGATACTGGGACTAAAATTCATATCTAGGCAAGCAGTCTACCAACTGAGGTACAACTGAAAGTAATAGAGTTCTACACATTTTTATCAATATCCTTTGTCAGAATTTGAGATTTACAGGCCCAGAAAAACAAAAATATTTTTCTTAAAATACTGAAATGACGTTATTAACAAAGGTATTTCCCTAAGAATCAGCCTGGCTAAGCTGAGACAATGATGTCTTTTCACTCAATAAATGGCAGTTTTAAGAGAAGACAATAGCAAACATACTTTTTGTCAGGATCTTTAAATTGCTTGCAAGGGCAGGGAGCTGGAGAGAAAGATAGGTATCAATTTAGCATCAATGAGTTGTTTTGAATCTGTTATGTGGTGTCATATAGTAAATGAAGTCACAGCTGGAAATCAGACATTAATAGCAGGTATACAGGCAGATGAATTTAAGAGGTATTTGAAGTGCACACCTTTGAGAATGTCACAGGTAAACTGAGAATACATACTGACACAGAGCTAGGGGAAATGTTGTTTGTCCAAGGACTTGCACAGCTCCTGTGGTAAGGAAGTCCTGACACACTTATGAAACTGTGTTCTGTTGTTCAAGAGCACAAGGATAAAAAAATAAATGGGGAAGGGCAAAAGGGTATGGATGGGAGGGAACAGGAGAAGAGGGATGAGGAGAGAAGGGAAGGGAGGAAGAGAGGCGGGAAGGGAGTTATAGGAGCAATGTTCACTGGGAATTTTAATTGCAAAGTCTCAAATATATTACAGAATCAGACAGGCAGAGGAAAAATGGTATTCCTTTTTTAAAGATTGTTTTTCTATCTATGAAATGTAGAGGCTGTTTGATGAGGATGAGAGTAGAAATGACTGGTATCCCACAGCTGAGCGCAGAGGCTTTCCTTCACAAGATGGGGATGTGGATTCAGAGTGCTTTCTAGAGAAAGGAGCTGGGAGAGTTACTTTGAGTGGTGGGTGGGTTACTAGACAAGACATAGAGGGAAGAAAGGTACTAAATTCCTTGTCAGTATCATATTTCAACAGGCTGGGTGTAGGGGCCATTGACTAAGATAGAAGTGATGGGGAGTAGCAGATTTGGGGCTCTGGGTAGGTAAGATGCTTTGTGTCTATATTAAACTGGAAACATTTAGTACACTTTCACATGGAATCAAAAAGTAAGCAACAGTGTATTAAAATTTCTATACTCCAGGCCGATAGACAGATGTGAAAGTGATAAGGAAGTAGGAGATTTTCACAGTCTCTGGACTCTGTAGCAACCATGTGCTATAGACAGAAAAGCTAAGAGATCTGAAGCTAAGCCATGAGAGAAAATGTCTAAAAAAGGTGGAAACTATGAGTTTGCTTGCTTTAATAAAAAACATTTTAGTTTAGTCTTTGAAAATTTCATAGACGCATTTTCTCCATTTCAACTATTTCTGCACCTTCAGCACATAAACCCTCCTACTTTCCTCTTCTTAGCAACCTATGGATTCCAATAAATGATGCACATATGTACATGACAACACAGTCCTACTCCCAAGACCCAGGGAACATCCTAAAAGAGGTGGCAGAAATAATTTAAGAGCTAGATGCTTGGGAGAACACAATGAAAGGCTGTTTTTTTTTATTCTGTTTCTCTGTAGCTGATTACACAGTCCAGGCTGACTTCAAATTCAAACTCCTGGTATCCCTGCTTAGATATCTCAAGTGTGCTGAGATTACAGGTGTGTGCTACTACACTGGGCTCAAAGATATTCCCCCCTCTCTTTCTCTCTCCCTCTCTTTCTCTCTCCCTCTCTCCCTCTCTATCTGTGTGGTGTGTGTATGTTTGTGTGTGTGTGTGTGTGTGTGTGTGTGTGTGTGTGTGTGTATGTGCATGCGCGCTAGCATTGCTGCATGTGTCTATATTTGGAAGGGTGGAGGAAGGCATTGATATTGGGTATCTTCCTCTACAATTCTTATTTTTGAGACAGGAGTCTAAATATGTAGCTCTCCAACTTGGCCAGAGTAGTTGGCCAGGAAGTGTCAGAACCCGTCCTGAATCTGCATCTTCATCAAAGGTGCACACTGCCAAGAGGATCATTTAGGTCACCATGTAAACCAAGCAATGACTTTATTTATTAAAGCATATCTCCAGTCTCAAAGATGTTTCTTATTTTAATAACAAAACAAATCACATAGTGATTTGAAATAAGGACTGTGGAACTTATTTGGCTATGGGGAGTCCATTAGCAAGTCTTAAACATGATAGTTTCTGTGGAGCATTCTGCATAGGTTAAGATGCCCCCAAAGAGAAGAGTACTTCTACATACAGCAGGAGAATTAAGATAGAGAATTTAAGAGCAAATAATCCCTTGATGGGTTTGATTCTGCCAGGAGTTTTATGTGCTGTCCAAATGGAGCATGCCTTCTCCATCAGTAAACTTCAGTTCTGCTGTAGAATCATCGCATTGTTTGAATCAAACTCACCTACACTATGGTGAAATGTCTCCTTTACATAAAAATCATCTGGTTACAGGGCTGGAGAAATAGTTCACAGATAAAGAGCCCTGCCTGCTTTCCCATAGGACCAGGGTTTAATTCTTAGTCCCCTCACAGTGGCTCCCATCTGATCCACTGCTGCTCTCTGGCATAATTATGCATGGCATTTAGATGGTGTGTAGACATACATGGAGGTAGAACACTCATATACATAAAATTAAACTTAAAAAATAAGAGTAAATAAATAAAATCAACTGTGACAGACCTAACCTAAACAATATCCCATCAACTCTTGGAACAGAATGTGGTAGAATACCTTAGGACTACAGCACAGCCAAGTTGACTCATCCAGCTAACCCAGGTGTCTAAAGACTCTGGTGAGTTCCTAGGCAGAGAGAGGCAGGCAGAGATAGAAACTAAAAGAAGATTTTAGTAAAAGCATTGTATAGAAAGGAGAGGATAAAGGGGAGGGAGATCCTAAACAGGGCCAAAGGGTCTTTGGTTAAGTTGTTGGTTACATATAAGACAGGGTCTTTGTTAATGGGAACTGTTCAGGACCAAAGGAGGTAAGGTGATGGTAGAGTGATGTGCCTGTGCTAGCTAATCTTGTGTCTCAACAAGCTTGAGAGGAGCAGCTTCCATGAAATGTGCCAGTGGGCAGGTTCATGGGGCATTTTTTTGATAGGAAATTCATGAAAGAGGGTACCTTCCACTATAGAAAGTGTTATTCGGGGCAGTTGGGTCTGCATTACATAAGAAATACAGGTGAATATGGTGCAAGGAGTAACCAGTAACTCCTACATAGATTCTTCTTCAGTTACTGCTTCCAGGTTCCTGTATTGAGCTCCTGCTATGGCTATCCACAAGGATATAAACCTATAAACCAATAAGCTTTTTGCTGCCCCAAGTGGATTTGGTCAGTGTTACAGCATATCAAAAGAGGAGCAAACTAGAACATACTGGATGCAAAAACCATGGTAAGGACTTATGTTTTTGTTCGTTGAGATGTATGGGTTTTGGGAAACCAGTTCTAGCTATAGATGCACAACTAGAAAGCTCATTCTGTCTTGAATAACAACTAAGATGGCTAACATTCTTTGCTGGCCAGTTTTATAGAAGGAATTCCATCCCTATATATAAGTCACCAGGTGTAGGAGTACTTGCAATGGAGAGAGAAGGCATGTCTGGGTTCCCTCAAAGTCAGGATGATCCTGGATCAAATCAGAGTTGGACTTTAGCAGATCTGTGGATATCTTTCTACATTAGAAAAAAAAGTACTTTTTTTATGGAGAGAGGATGATTTCTTCACCTAAGTTATGAAACTTTGTCAATGAATAAAGCTAAAATGTCACTCAAAGATAACCTTTTGAGCTGATGTCTTATAGGTTGGAGAGACAGGTCTGTAGGTATAGTGTTTGCCTTGCAAACACAGGAGCATTAATTTGACCTCCAGAACTCATGGAAGAAGGCTAAGTGTGGTGATCTGTGCTTGTAAGCCCAGCACTGGGGAGGAAAACAAGCAGATTCCTAGGTTCATTAGCTGGCCAGTCAGGCCCACTTGTCAAGCCACAGGACATGAGCAGGACTTATCACACAGAACTAAAGTGGGCAGTCACTGTGGGAGGATAACTGAAGTTGACCTCTGGCCTATATATACATGCCCATACATGTCCTGGCAATCCAGAACAGACACATGAACCAGCACAAATATATACATGTATACACATTAGATAACAGCTGTGATCTAACTAAAACCATGATCCTTTGGCCTGGGTGAGTGAACAAAAGATGTAGAAACTAATAAATATCATGCTGGGGGAAAACTACAGTATGGAGACATTAAGACTAATAAAAATTCTCTAGGTCAGGGTTAACAAATGAATGCTCAAATGGTAAATGTGCTTGCTGCCAAGCTTTATGACCTGAGCTCAATCCTCTGTAACTACATGGTGAAATAAGAGAACAGACCCTTCAAAAGTTGTCCTCTGATATTCACACCATGATGTGTATAAGCACACACACACACACACACAGACACACACACACACACAATGTAATTAAAATTTTTACCTACAAAGACATGGCTTCATGAATAATATAGGTAAGCTTTATCTGTGTTTTTTCATTATGAAAGTTTCATAAAATATGAGTAAGCAAAAATTGACAACAAAAGCCACAGAAGCCTCCCAGGAGTAAGAAATGTCCTCACTAAGAGAGGAGCTATACAGGGAATTAAAGGCCCTAGACTTACAAGAAAAAGACCCTTATTGAATAGGCTGTCCATACTTGCCTTGTAAATCATACACTTTCTAAAAGTGTTTGTTCGCTATAAACAGAGTCATTGACTCAGGAAATCTTTTGCCTTCAGTATCTTGTTTCCCTGACACATATACCCTAGCCTATAGTTTACTCAAGTAGCCATTTATATTAAATATTTTCTGTTTTCATTGCCAGACATCTTAATTCAGTGCATATGATGTTGTGAGAGTATATGATTCTGAGACAAGTGCTTTTTTGACTTACCTTTGATGAACAGCATGAGTGTGTCATATGTGAAAAAGTCTTTCTATGTCTCAAAGCAGTAACTCACTGAACTTTTGAGATAATTTTTATTGTCAACATGAAAGAAGGAATCATCTATGAATGGAGTGTCAGTAAGGGATTGCCAAAGATTAGGTTGGCTTGTGTGCATGTCTCTGGAAAGACATACTCTCTCTGCATGGCACGGCTGCCTAAGCAGGTCTATCTGGATTGATAGGAGTGATCGCACAACTTGAGCCCTATTATGTGTACATGCATTTATCACTCTGCTCCTAACTGTGGATGTCATGTGACTAGGCTCTTCAACTCTCTGCCACCTTGACTGCCTGGCAATGATGGGTTGTAGCCTGGATTGTGGGCTGATCTAATTAACATCTTTCTCACATAAAATGCTTTTAAGATATTGTATCTCAGTATAGGAAACAGAGCTATGATAACTATGGTTTTTAAAAGTGTGTTTATTACATGTGTTCACTACATAGGTTTCATTGAATATTGGTATAAAGTCAGCAGGTGAATGCCACTACTTAAAGTAAGAAAACTAATTTGCAATGACACATTTTGCATGTTTAGCATACTGACTACAGGAAATAATTAGAATATCAGCTCCTTCACATGACACCTTCTACCAGAACAGTGGTTCTCAACCTGTGGGTTATGATCCTTTGGGAGGAGGTTCAAAAAATCCTTTTACAGAGGTCACATGTCAGATATTTACATTATGATTCATAGCTGTAGCAAAATTACACTTATGAATTAGCCATAAAATAATTATGGTAGGAAGTCATCACAACATGAGAAACTGTATTAAAGGATTGTAGCCTTGGGAAGGTTGAGAACCATTGTTCTAGAACTATCTTCAGTTCTATCCATGTTTACAGCCTGCTTTTCTTCAAGATGCATCCTTATTTTCTAATCACTATCAACAACTCTCAGGATAGCACATGGACACCGTGACTGCAGAGAAAGAGAATTCTGAGTGACCCTGGGTAGAAATTTCCTCTTCATCCAGAAGGCAAAGAAGGAGACCATGCTCCTTGAATAAAAGAAGAACTTCAAAATATCTCAGAACACTTCAGGAAAAAACAGAGCATACCTTTTTCAGATTGCAAGTGGTGAGTGGTTATCTAAGATGGAAGGGCTCTCAGCTTTGAACTTTTTGTTGAGGTTTAATTGCATCATTGCCTCATCTCAATAGCCCTATGCAGCATAAAAACAGTTCTACTTCTCAGCTGAGGTATTATTTCCAAATATATATTATTAAAACTCTAGGATAAAGTGAGATAATGACAGGCTGGGGAAATAGCTATGTTCCTAAAGTGCTTGCTTTGCAAGCATGAAAGCCTGCATTTCATTCCCAGAGCACAAATCAATTTGGACACCAGTCCAGCCTAGTAGTCTTACATGACATGTCCTCTGTGAGTCACTGGTCTGATGGCATAGGCTCATCTGGAAGTTCCACACAAAGGGAAAACCCTGGGTCAAATGATGTACTGTGTTCCCCAGGAACATTAGATGTTTCTGGTTAGCAGCCTTTTGCATGCACGCGCGCGCACACACACACACACACACACACACACACACACACACACACACACACACACATGCACACACACATTGTAATTCTCAGGATAAATAATCTGATATTCCATAGACATATCATTCACCCACACAACTGTTTGACTTGGTATATGTGGGTACTTACTATACGAACATCCATAGACCTCCACTCTCATGCCAATTTTCCCATTTGGATTCCACTCCAGGGGCACAAAGCGAACAAAGCGGGCTCTCACAGGGTGCAGCAGCTTGTGGTGAACGACACTGTCAGCATTCATGTTTCCTACAAATGTCTGAAGAAAGAAGGAAACTCAGTGAGCTCTGCAGTACCAAGCCATGTCATCAGAAGTATGCATGCTTCTGCAGTGAATCTCTTGGGAATGCCAACAATAACAACAACACAAGAGTAAACAAAAGAAAGACCTTAGTCACTCTGACACTGATCTAATGTCAGTGACAGTCTTGTCAAAGGCTTAAAATTTTTCATAAATACCAAATACTGTTCTTTGGGATATTCCTCTCTCTATCACTGTGCCTAGCTAATGTTTATGAATAAAGTAATATGCTAGATATGTCATCTGAAGATTTTAAAGTTAATAATAACATGAAGTTATAGTTTCTCATATGTCTATACTTGCTGTGAATTGTAACATATTGGCAAGGTGCTTTTCTGATATAATTGTCAATGTTATTTCAGAACACTTATTTCACTAAACATATAACATGATCACCACCATTTTTAAATAATAAAAAATAACTAGTACAAGAAAGAAAACATATAAGGAAATAAATATTCAACTCATCCATTCACTCAGTAGTTAGGAAGTAGCCTGAAGTTCAGTTCCAAGACTGTCCTTTTCCAGAAGCCATGCTTGTTTCTGTAGTTCCCACTATCTATCAATCCTCATATGTTACAAGAAACAGCCATCACAGTTTAGCTATATATGTAGCTCATTTTTTCTGTCCATTTGTGATTAATGTTTATTGGAAAAAACTCATACATGTCTGAAGAGATGGTATAGTGGTTAGGAATATTTGATGCCTTGCTCACTTCCTATTGGTCAGAGATCTTGGACAAGAACATAAAACCACTATTTCACTAAATCCACATGATCTCCAACTCCATTCTAAATATTGATACTTTCCACACATCTAACTGAAGGTCTCAACCCTCTACAATAATTACTTTTCTTGAAAAATATAGAGAAATCATCACAGAAGACCACAACTTTTTAAAACATAGAAATCAAGTCCCTATATGATACTCAGTCCCAACAACACAGCTACAAAAGATTGAGGCATTTGAGGCATGGAAATCATTATGGAAGAGATGGAGGAAAGATTGTAAGAGCCAGGAAAAAGACAGTTTCCTGTGAAATTGAGTTTGCTAAGAATGTCAGAGAAGTTACAGAAATGAAGGCTCACCCACATGGGTGCCTAAATAAAGTTCAAACAAGGACAGTGCCAATAGGCATGCTAACATACAAGGGGAAATTTCATAAGGCTTCATCTTAGAAAAGGAACTACAAACAACTACAGAATGCTGAGAGCAAGAGAAACAGTCCTCTGCTGAGAAGTGCCCCTAAGTCAGTTAGCCAGTATCAAATGGTCAGCTGGAAAATGAGAATCAGATACATACAGATAACACTGTACAGACTGAACAGTTTTCAAACAAATACACACACATATGTAATAACACACACAATTATATGTGTATATATTATATATAATACATATATAAATATATGTCAACAATTAATAGAAAAGAGTTGTGAATTTGAGAAAGTGAAATGGGGTAGTACATGAGATGAGTTTGAGTGAGGAAAGAAAAGAAGAAATGGTATAAGTATATTTTAGTTTCAAAACAAGAAGAAAACTCTTATTAAAATGACTATTTTCTGCACAAGCATGAAGAACATAATTTGGATCCCAGCACCCCCATGATGAGCTGGCCATGGCCCCATGTATACATGTAACACCATTACTAAAGGAGAAATATATAGTAGGGCTGATGGGACTTGCTGGGTACAGTCTAACAAAAATACACAAGCTGATAGTTTAACAAAAGGGCCAGCTTCAAAGAATCAAGGTAGGGAATTAAAGGAGAGAAGAGAACAAACGAATATCTCCGTTTCATCTGGACTCTGTGTATGTGCACAGGCACATTCACCATCTACAAATATATACATACACCATATGCTTCACACATATACACCCACACTCACACACACACACACACACACACACACAAATGCAGTGTAAAACCTGTTTGCTCCATTTGCATTATGTCTTCCAACCTTCATCTGCATGGCTGTTTATTTTAGAATTATTATTTTTCTGAAGATGGGACAAAAGACTTCATCTTCAAAAAGCATGTATATCAAATATCCATTACAAAACTGAACATTGAAACATTCTTAAAGTACCTAATTTAACATCAGTATGTATTTAAGGTGATCCCATTGAGCTTACTGACAGTGTTGTCCAAACAATGACAGGCTGTCAGCTAACACATGGAGGTTGTGTTTCCCTGAGTCATGATCATCCTTCCCCACTTCAGTAATCTATACACAGTCTGCATGCTCATGTACAGTCATGACAATGAATAGAGGTCTGGTTCCACACTAACAGCTAAAGGGAACACAACAAAAATAATTTCGAGACACAAAGAGGAAGGCAGAGAGAGAGAGAGGGAGGGAGGGAAGGAGGGAGGGAGGGAGGGAGAGAGAGGGAGAGACAGACAGACAGACAGACAGACACAGACAGGGACACAGACACAGACACAGACACAGAGTGACAGACAGAGACAGAGAAAAATACCTAAGGGCCATAGTTGTGAAAATACCAATGTGGCAAAATATATTCTGTACTCTAAAATAGGGACTTATTGGTACCTGGAAGCCCCATGCAAGGTATTTGAAAACAAACATTTCCTAAGAGCCATCCAAATGCCTGTCTCTCCAAGAGGGCAACCTAAAAGGAAGGAAATACTAGAAGCTCAGAATTAATCATAAAGGTATTATTATTTATGTTTTGTTAAGATCCATTTAACAAGGCACAGAATCATTAACATGCAAACCACGTATTTAAAGCTGAAATAAATAAACTCACTTCAGCTTCCAAGTTCCCAACTGTTCTTTCTAGGGTACATGATAAAGTAGGTTTCCATCAGGCACTCAGATAAGGGAAATGAAGAAATTATATACAATGAATCAGCCACTTTTAGTGACTGACGAGGATTGCAAAACATTACATTTTAGGAGATGAAAAGGAAAAATAACAACACTGAATTTTCCTCTGCATTCTATTTATTATATGTTTTTAGTGGTAAATGTTTGTTTTGTCTTTTTAACTGTAAAGAAAAGTACCAGCTATTTCACAGGCCTATAACTGATTTACACTTCAAGACCATCCTTATAATGGCTGTGAAGTAATTAGCTATAGCTTTGTGTTTACTGAAAGGATATGATTGATCCATAGTATACACTTCCTTCTGTTATATGACACCTTCCCCTCAGGGGAAGCTCTCAAGCAGGAAAGTAAACAACTCAAAATAGCTTCAGGAAGTTCCTGAAACTGACTACACTCAGTAGCTCATTCCTTAGCAAAGGAAAAAAATAACAGCTGAAAGTCATTCTTACTAGAGCAAAGCAAACCTGTAAAGAATACTATTATGGCAAACCAGCTGCATGGAAGAAACAGGACCCACTCAAGGTGTCTGAAAGGGGTTGACAAACAGAGAAACTTGAAAAGGACAAGTGTCCAACCTGTTGAGCTTCCTGCAGGCTAGACAGTGTGTTGCAGATTTCCAGCTCTACGAGCTTTCACCCATGCTGGGGTTTGCCTTGGTGATGGAGATATCTTTGAGTCATGTCTGCTCCTAAAAGTAACCCCTTAACTATATTCTCAAAAGTAAACCCAATACCACTCACTGGTTCACCAAGTTGGACTCTGGTGGAAACCATACTTTGGTTTGTTGTGGGTTCCCTGAAGTGACTCTGGCCAGGCTCTAGGAGACCTTTTCCTTCTTCCTCAGTACCTCTGCCTTGTTATGAACCTTTAGATTACCTTCCTAAAACTATTCTCCATGGTCTATTCCCTTATTTGGCCAATATCTATCCTGAGGCTGCTACCGAGGTCTAGCAATCATAGTTTTGAAGTCCAACAATGAAAATCCCCATGTGGCTCACCTAATTAACATGCCCAATTAAAGTTAAACATTTCATCCAAGCACAAGATCCCCTTTTGCCTTTATAAACTATCATTTTCCTGTGGGCCACCTCTGTCTGCTCTCTATCGCAAGTCTTTTGTTTGGCTCCAGAACAAATACCCCTTTCTCCTCTGCCTTGTTCTTTTCCACTTGTCCCTCACCATCTCTCTCCTGTTTTGTCTCTTATTTTCTGAACTTTTTTCCTCTGGGACAAATAAATCTCTTTTGTCCTCAGGGTCCTCACCTGCTACTTAACACTTCATTCCCTAGCAGAAGTAAGTGGACATGTGTGTTGCACCTCCCCAGGAAGAAAAGTTTTTTGCACAACATACTCCTCAAGGCATTTTGCCTCCTTTGTCTGGTTTTGGCTTCTGTAATAAGGAACAATGCAAGACTATCAGGAAAAAATACATCTTGACTGACACCAGTATACATTAATATGATTCAACTTGGAGATAATATAGAAGTGATACTGATTTAGTAGAGTCTGTAGATCCAATGAAGATGGGCAGTGTGGTCTTGCTATGCAGAACAGTATTAGTGATCTGACACTGCTGACAGCCACAAGGAAAACCTGGAACATTTTGCTGAGCTATGTGTGGTATGTTCGGTTCATTTATAATGTATAGTGGATTTATTAGGATGTGAAATTATGAAGGATGTGTAGCTGACTATCAGTGTGTTCTGATTGTGACTGTAGGTGGAGCAGGTTTAATGACACGCATGTGGAACCCTATGAGAACAATAATGCATTCATGCTCAGCCTGTACCCCTGAGAATCACCCACCCTTCTGGCTATTCAGATACAGTAACTCTACCAAAACCAACCATGGGTGTTGACTCTGGTGTCTCTCTCATTAGAAATCCCTTCAGGTAGTCTGATATTTTCATAGTACTACCCAACCCTGGCTCAGCCTTTGGCATTCATGTACTTGGACAGTAAACGGCCACCTGGGCAGCTTTCTCCTCTTCTTTTATTTTGTTACCATAGATGACTGTCAACCTCCTAGCCATTTCAGGAACTAAAATCCAAAGGAAGTTGGGATATTGACCAATTTATTAGTTAATATATCTGTATTAAATTTATCTTGTATGCAAATCCTTTTATATATAATTTCTCAGATGCACCAGCTACAACTCCATCTTTACTTAACATAGGTCCCTTTATGTTCCCAGTGACAAGGTGTTATAAGCTTACAGGAAATTACACCCTACTCTATAAGGAATGTGGATAATGTTTTAATTAAGTCCTACCCCTATTAGACATGCAGTTAGAAGACCAAACGAAGACCCAGACAATAACAATACCAAGAACAAAGACAGCAAGCCTTCCCAGGCTATGTTCCATGGCCAGGGAACTTCCAGAGCCTTCCCAGAACTCTCCTTTTCAATGTAAGTAATCCTAGGCTCTAGGAGGTAGCTCAGCCTGGAAAAATGATCAACATAAAAGCTGGAAAACCTGAATACAATTTCTTGAACCCGTGTAAAACGCCAGGCACAGAAGTGCAAATGTATAATCATAACACCGGGGATGTGGTGAACGGATCCCTGAGGTTCATTGTTCATTAGCCTAACTAAATTTGATTGGCAGGCTCCAAGTTCTGTCTCAAAAAAATGGTGTAAAGATGAAAAGATGGTTCAGTGTGCATAGCCTTATGCTCAGCCTTCACACCTGATTTAATCCCTAAATTCTACAAGGTAGCTTGAGGCAACTGACTACTGAAGGTTCTGAGTACATGTATGTGATATGGCAGATATACTTGCACATGTGCAAGTGCATGCGTGCACACACACACATACACACACATGTGCATGCATACAAAAATGTAAATAAGTAAAAATTAAAATGATGTAAAGCTATTTAAAAACCCATCTTATGTGATCTTCTGCCCCATGTGTGCTATTTGCAATCTAATACACACAACACATACACAAATAAAACTAAGATTGTTCTACCTCATATTTTTTATCATTTGTTTGATGAGCCATTATTTATGATTCCTTGTAAATTACTGTCACACTCTTCTATCAATATCTCAGAGTTCTTTGAACTTTCAGAGTTGTAAATATGAAAAAGGGTAGTGAAAAAGTTATTTTGCTGTATAAATTGGTGATACCTCAAATCATTTTGTCCCTGATCATGTCTGAAGGAAGCATCTTTAATAAGTAGCTTCAAGTCTTCTGATAATGATAAACAACAAACACTGGAGCATCTTCCTTATAATAGCAAGTGTGAGTGTGTGGTTCAATTATTGCTAGAAAATAAAGAAACCATGAACATCAACAGTGTTCGTTACTTTAGTGTCTACCATGATAAAATACAAAAGCAACTAAGTGAGGAACAATTTATTTTTATTCCAATTCGGAGGTGATACAGTATATCATGCTGGGGAAGGTATAACAGCAGGACCATCAACCCACTGGTCACATTGAATACACTTCAGGAAGAAATAGTGAGTGACCAAGAAGTGGAACAGGCCTATAGTGATTGCAGGTCCACCTCCAGTCAGTAGCCCACTTCCTCCAATGAAACTCTGTCTCCTACAGGTTCCACAATCTTCTCAAACAAGATTATCAGGTGGGAACAAAATGTACAAACACATAAGCTTATAGTAGGATGCTTTACATTGAAACCACAACAGCAGTCAAGGGCCTACTAGATATATGGTTTTGTTGCATATTGACTTGTCTGGTTCTGACAACTAGTTATTGATAAAGGCTAAAGGCTCATATGCATTAAATTATTGAGCCAAGAGGTTCCCCACCAAAGTCCTTAGTTGCTGTTATTTTTTGCTGTTCCAGCTGTGTGGATGAAAAGGATGATAAAGTGAAAGTTGACAAGCATGACCCATATTTGTTTCCATCTCTACACTGTAGCTGGAACACCACTATGTATCCAACTCTGCCATATGCTGTATTCTTGGGAATACTTCCTTAGCAAAATCTGACTTTCCACATTCCACTAAAGAAAGAGAATGCCTTTGCCCTTCTGAGAAACCCATAGGAAGCTTTCCTCCCTATGAAGTACAGAGATACTGTATGAGAGCAGACAGCACATCTGGGCCTTCTGTTATTAGATCTAAAGAAGATGTGAACTTTCTACAAGGGCTCAGCCCAGAGTTCACTTATATGTCTCAGGTAAGACCCCAGGGAAAAGTAGGTAATGAAAATGAGACAGAAAGTTGGCAATCCTGTTAACCAGGACTTGTTGAAATATATTATATGTGAATATGTGTATGTATAAAATTTTAATATATCTGTCATCAGTCTATCTAGTATTTATAATCCATTAATTATTATGCTTCTTCCTGTCATTACACTGTAAGCTGTAAGAGACAAAGTCTCTCAGAGTCACAATGAATACCTTCTGAATGGACAACAGGAGACACCATATTTGTTCTTTAAGATTTTGAGCTGCTATCTTCTCATCTAACACTTTATGAGGTTGGTGTATCCTAGAAATATGAATATACTGTCATAATATGGCAATACATTTACAGAATTTTAAGTCTTTTGCTGGCATTTTGGAAACAAAATCTTATGTTGTAGCTCCCATTGCTTACGACTCCCTAGTCACTCTCCCTCTGCCTCCAGAGTAGAATGCCCCAATTATATGCATTTGGCATCAGAAAGCCTTGCTGTCTGCTTTCCATGGAAATTCAAGGAGCAGGAGTTTTAAGACACACTCTTAATGTTCATTAAGTACCAAGGGCCACAGAAATGTCATTACACTTCAGAGTTTCTTCTACTCTAACAGCTGACCTCAGAGCTCTTAATTCTCAGGACACAGTACAGCAGAGGAGCAAATCAGGTGTCTGTATGGAGTAGTTTACAGATCTATGCAATCAGCCTATCAGGATTGGTGAGGAAAGAATTATAAGGTGCTGGTGGGTAATATTTGCTGTTTCTTCCTTGATGGCATCTGAGTAGGTGATGATCAGCTTGAGAACTCCACCAGCTAGACATAATTTTAGATTGGTTTTATAGCCTTTTAAAATTAGCCAGTGGAAAGGTATGCCTGGTGCTTGTTTCATAAGGACCAAATGATGATCAGAAAGTTTCTCTGCTTTTAATTTATAGTTTCCTCTCAGAGCTTTCCAGGCTCATGCCTAGGTGTGTCTGCACCTATAGATAAGCCCCACCTTGTCAGTCAGGCAAGCAGGTTACCTCCAAGATCACCTAATTTCTACTACTGAGAATTTTAGAGTAGATAACAGACTAAAAGGGAAAGTAGTATCAGAGTAGATAGCATGTGTCTTTTTCCTTTCATTGTCCTAAGATTTGGATCTCAGCAAAGGCTATGTAAGAATGGTGCCAGCTTTTGGAAGAACCATGTAATAGAACAAGCTTATCAAATCTCCTCTCTCCTGATCTCATTTTTCTTTTGGCCCTTCCTTGATGTCATTGGACAGGTGGATCTGTAAAATTAAAAGTTGTTTAAGCAGTGATTGCTTCATAGAGGAAAACAAGATTTGCCTTTTTGAAAGGATCTTGGAATACAATGGGGGTGGACTGGGACGAAGAAAACATTTTGCACATGAAAGAAAGTAATTTCTGATGCCAGCATTGCTGATAAATTAGACAAAACCCCTTGCTGTTTACTGCAGTTTGGGGGATATGGTTTTGAGTGAATGAAAAATAAATTAAACACCTGGAGACATGCTATTGATTGCAGAAATGAGCATATAAGGGGCTCAGGAGATATCTCAGCCAGTAATTCTTGCTGTGTAAGTATGAGGACCTGCATTCCATCCTCAAAAGGTGCGCATCTATTCCAGTGCTGGGGACAGAAATCAGAGGATCTCTAAGGCTTGCTAGCCAGCCAACCTAGTTGAGGTGGTAAGGTACAGCTTCAGTGAGAAGCAACTCATAACTGTCTCTACATGTATGGCAGTGTAAGATGGTGCAAAGATTTCTCCACCTTGTACTCTTGCTCAGATCATTTCAGGTTTAACTGAAATTTGATCTTCTTGATGGAGAATTCGTTGGAAAAATTACCCAACCTGAGGTCAAAATGCCACAGTGAAATTATCCTTAGTTAAACTTCCTGCTTTTGAAAGCTATGCAATAACTCCCTCTACCTGCTCCATACATGCAGGTGCAGAGAGATACCAGGATATGATTTAACCTTTAAAAGCCCTTTGCTCTAATTATTTAAGCTACTGTCATGACTTCAAATCTTAAGTTTAAGCTCAGCATGCTGGAATAAAGATTTGCAGCTTGCTATAAACTGTGTCTGAGTGATCATATCTGGTAGAATCCCATAATACATGCATACACATACATGTGTATGTGCACTCACCAACATCTGGGCTACACACACATAGGCACAAACTAAGAATGAGAGAAAGAAAGAGAAAGAGAGAGAGGGGGGAGGGAGGGAGGGAGGGAGAGAGAGAGAGAGAGAGAGAGAGAGAGAGAGAGAGAGAGAGAGAGAGAGAGAGAGAGAAAGAGAGATTTGTGGAGGGATAGGGAGAGGTATAGAGGAACAAAGCAGAGAGGTAGGATAAGGAGAGGGGTGAAGGAACAGAGAGGAAGAGGAGAAAAAGAGTGTCTTTCATATTGCTAAAAAAATATAATCTAATCTGTATAGGTAGCTAATATAACAGAGCTATATTTTTTGGAAACACATACAGACATGAAGACAGATGTTGCTATCTTACCAATATATCTACAAAGATTCTATTTTATGTTTCACTTATCTTTCTTCGGGGTCTCTGAAACCCCATGTGAAATGACACCAGCACTGAAGATACAGACACAGGGGGATGCAAAACTCAGAGTCATTCTTACATATGTAACGAATGTGAGGTCAACCTGGTCTGTACGCAAGCTTATTACAGTACCCTAAATTTCTAAAGTCTTTGAACATTGCTACTCCAAATGTCCTAAGAAAATGGTTTCAGATTCAAAAGACTTCATGCGCCTTTGAATAAGTATAAATGTACAGGAAAAATCAACATTGAATGTCATTTTCCTAAAGTTGCATTCTATTTGAATATCAAAAGGGCAACATTCTTGTATAAGTGGACCTTTGGGGATCACAGGAATGACTAGAAAACAACAGAAACCAGTAAAAATTCACAAGTCATATTTTCCCTTAGCACTCATGAAAGATCTAATCAGCCCAAACTTACACTGCACATTTCTGGATCCTTAGGACTCTACAATGCCTTTGAGAAATTATATATTTTCAGAACAAAAGAAGCAGATACTGACATTGTATCAGACCTGACAGGATGCATTACTCTCAGCATGCTGGATACTGACATCCTGCATGCTTCATGTTCCAGCACCAAGTGCTTCAATTGCTGTTCCTAATCAGAACAGGACTGCTCCCAGGACAGCTTCAAAGAAAACTTCCAATTCCAATTGGTTCAGCATTTCAGACTGTCCCTCACAGGGCTCTAATTAGGCTTGGAATTCCTCAACATTTAGAAACTGGACCCCAAATGCTATTCCTAGCTTGTTTAACCATTTTCCCAATAGTTCTTGCCTTACAAATATGTCTGTCAGATACATTGGGCCAGAAGGCTGAAGATGATGCTCCCACATTATAGAGAGTTTTGGGTGACTATTCAGGTAACAAATTGTCTCTGTCATTGTCTCATTTGGGAATTTGCTAATCTGCACCACCTGTATACTCAGGTAATTACTTTTATTCCTTCTCAAGTCTCTGATGGGGTTGAAGACCAGATAGTTTAGTTTTACAATTAAGCTTAATTGTTTAGGAGTTAAGATGTTTTAGGTCTAGGTAGATGTTTTAAGTTGATAAAAATGAGATATGATAGATATTTACATTCAGAATATTAGAGGAACCAAGATAGGAAAGATGTTTTCTTCAAGGCTGCCAAATACAAATAGCCAAAACACTAAGAATGTAACATTTATATAATTCCTGATTGTGTCATGGTTCTTTTAGTTGTAGGTAGTTTAGTGTGTGTGCGTGTGTGTGTGTGTGTGTGTGTGTGTGTGTATGCAATAATATAAACATATATGTAAAAATAAAAAATAGTTGATAATACAAAACAAACAAACAATTTAAATAAAAAGTAGTATGTCAGGTAAACCATATAGTAGAAAGAAAGAAACAGAGGCAGAAATAGAGAGGGAGGGAGAGAGAGAAAGGTGGGAGAGGAGAGGAGAAAAAGAAAGTAAAGTAGCTAAGCACAACCTATGAGCAAGTCAGGCAACAGTGGTCCTTGTGGTCTCTGATTCTATCCCCTGCCTGATTTTCTGCCCTTATTTCCCTCATAGCCTGAGACCTGGTAGTGTAAGCCAAATACTTTCTCCTCCACTAAGATGTTTTAAGACGTGTCCTATCACAGCACAGGAACGAAACCTTAACAGAGACAGACACCTACCAACTACCAAAAGTCATTCAGCTAGCAGTTCATTTTGCTGGGCGTCTTCTTAATACAAAACCCAGGAGTTTCTTGAACTTTTTCTTTCAGGTCTTTTTTACATTCAGAATTTCAGAAGCACCAAGATGGGAAAGATGTTTACTTCAAGGCTGTCAAATACAAATAGCCAAAGCACTAAGAATGTAACATTTATGTAATTCCTGATTGTATCATGGTTCTTCTTGCTGTAGGTGGTTTACTGTATATATGTGTAGTAATATAAATGTATATGTAAAATATAAAAATAGTTAATAAAAAAGATTTAAAAAAAAATAAAAGACTTCATGCTTCCTAGTGTTAACAACTGTTCAGAAGCAGAAGCTGGATTCTCTGTCACTAGTCTGGAGTCCACATATCCTGAAGCAAAATGCCCGGGATTGTGATTTCACTAACACATACATGCCATATGGCCTGCAGTGCTTCTGCAGTTGTTGGAAGATAATCTGTGGTTCTAATATGACCAATACAAATAAAGTAAATTTACTCAGGTAATTAAGTAAAAAATTTTTTTTTAATTCCCGTGTCTCTTTGCTATTCATCCTCAATAGCATAAAACTGATAATAAGAATCAGACATTAAGGCTGGTTGATCAATGGAATTGAATTGAAGACCCAGAAATGACTCTATACACAAATGGTCACTTATTTTTAACAAAGAAGCCAAATCTATTCAATGGAAAAAGGATAGCATATTCAACAAATGGTGCTGTCTAACTGGATGTCTACACGTAGAAAAATGCAATTATACCCATATTTGTCACCATGCACAAAACTCAAGTCCAAGTGGATTAAAGACTTCAACATAAAACAAGAGACAGTAAATTGGTTAGAAGAAAAAGTGGGGAAGAGCTTGGAACACATTGGCACAGGAGACAACTTCCTAAACAGAACACCAACAGCCCGGCGTTGAGGTCAACAATTAATAAATGGCACCTCATAAGGCTGAGAAACTTCTGTAAGGCAGGAGACACTGTCAACAGAACAAAGTGACAGCCTACAGACTGGTAATAGATCTTCACCAACCTTACATCTGACAGAGGTCTAATATCCAAAATATATAAAGAACTCAAGAAACTAAACACAACCAAACCAAATAACCCAATTGAGAAATGGGTCTCAGAGGTAAACAGAGAATTCTCAACAGAGGAATATCAAATGGCTGAGAAACCCTAAAAGAAATGCTCAACGTCTTTAGTCCTCAGAGAAATGCAAATCAAAACATCTCTGAGATTGCTTCTTACACTCTTCAGAGTGGCTAAGATCAAAAATTCAAGCAACACTGTGTGTTGGAGAGGATGTAGAGAGAGAGGAACACTCCTTTATTGCTGGTGGGAATGCAACCTTTTACAACCACTTTGGAAATGTATCTGGTACTTTCTCAGAAAATTGAGAATAGGGCTTCCTCAAGACCCAGCTATTCCACTCCTTGGAATATACCC
This sequence comes from Acomys russatus, assembly GCF_903995435.1. Classification (NCBI taxonomy): domain Eukaryota; kingdom Metazoa; phylum Chordata; class Mammalia; order Rodentia; family Muridae; genus Acomys; species Acomys russatus. The sequence goes on from NC_067142.1 coordinate 9,858,219, forward strand.
AGAAAATACTCCACCAAACAACAAGAACATATGCTCAACCATGTTCATAGCAGCCTTATTCATAATAGCCAGAACCTGGAAGCAGCCTAAGTGTCCCTCAGTAGAAGAATGGATAAACAAACTGGTACATTTACACTATGGAATACTACACAGCTATTAAAATCAAGGAAACCCCAAAATTTGTTGACAAATGGATAGGACTAGAAATGGTCATAATGACTGAATTAACACAGAAGCAGAAAGACTCACATGGTGTATACTCATTTATAACTGGACACAAGCTCAAAAGGCAGGTCCATGAAAGACTTCACTTACCAGGAGATTGGGATCAATATGAAGACATCCTACTGAGACTCTAGGTAAGAGAAATATAGGAGACAGGGAAATAGAAGGACCCACAGGGTCCTAGAAACCTATATGAAGAATATCATGATGGGTGGATCAGAGCCCAGGAGGACCTACTCAAAGTATTGTACTAACCAAGAACAATATGTGCAATAAACTTCAAACCCCTACCCAGATCTAGCCAGTGGACAGGACATTCTCCATAGTTAGTGGGGACTGACTTTGACATGAACTCTGGTGCTCCATATTTGACCACCTCCCCTTGGTGGGGAGGCCGGATGGCACTCAAAGAAAGAATAAGCAAGCTACCAAGATGAGACTTGATAGCCTATGACCATATGGTGGGGAAAGAGGTCCCCCTTGGTCTTAGACCTAGGGGCAGGGGGATAGGGTGAAAGTGGGAGGGAGGGAGGAATGGGAGGATACAGTGATGGGATAACAATTCTGTTGTAATCTGAATAAATTAATAAAATTAAAATTAAATTAAAAAATGAATCAGACATTAGTTTGAAAACAGCAAGCTATTTTTAAATTAACAATTGTGGGGGAGAGGAAGTGGAAAACTATTGCTTACAATATCTTGAATTTCATTGTTTCTTGAAAAAGTTGAAGTTGTTAAATTTTTACCAAGAATAAAACAGTAGCAAAATCAAGATTAAGAAGATGCCCTAGAGTTGGGAATTGATCAGACTTTTTTCAATTGCTTGCAACAGTGCTTCCACCACAGGCATTAATCATGCTCTCTGCTGATGCTCTCTACTAACAGCAGGAGGACCAGGAGGCTGCAGATACAAAGCAGGAGATTAACACTGGATACACACATTACATCAAACTGTGATGGGGTAAAAATACACTCAGGTTTTGCCCAAACTTCACATCTTTTCCAAGCTTAAACACAATTCTGAGTGATAATTCTACACATTGTCTCATTTCTCAGACAAGAAATTCTGCCAGCAACTAACAGGTATTCTCATTTCCCAAGTACCTCAGTGTGACAAGTGGCATCCAGTTTCTCTTCATTTTCTTTCTTTCTGGAGCTGCCTATGTATGTGCTTGCAAGTGTTTATGTCTGCACATGTGTGCATGTATGTGTATGCATAGTACCTATATAGAACAGAAGACAATGCTAACGATTTTCTTCAGTTGCTTTCCACTTCACTTTTTAAAACAGGGTCTTTCAATGACTGGAGCTCATTGAGTCTACAAGGCAGATGGCCAGTGTGCATCATAGAATTCTTTCTCCAATACCTCCATATAGGGATTACACATGTTTTGTTTGACTTTCTGGTGCTATTATAAAATACAGAGAAAAATCAACTTCTTGAGGAAAGATTTTTATTTCCATTTATAGTTAATAGACCATCATGAAAGGATATAGGAACAGGAACCTAAAGCAGGAACTGAGCCAGAGGTTGTGGATGAATGTTGTTTACTGGCTTACTCTTCATGGCTAGCTAGGCCATTATTTTGACAACCCTACCCTTTGTGTGTAGATCATGAAAAGAACTATCCTAAAAGGAAAATCTAGTCTATCATGCTTTTGGTGGTGAAAAAGGATCACCTTACCACATGTGTGTACTTCATAACTACATCATACATGTTCACAAAAATATCTTTAAAATGCACAACACAGTACCCACTAGATTTCTTCCTAACTTGAGGCAGCACACATAATTTCTATTTCCAGTTTTTGTTTTGATCAGCTTTGCTAAATGGACATCTGCTTTAACATCTATATTTCTTGACAGAATTTTTCCCTTTAAGAGGACTACAATGAAAGGTTAATATGAAATATAACATTAAGAATACACACAGACATGCACATAAGCACACACATTCATAACTACCTTCATACCTACCTACCTACATATATACACATGTACACATATACACACATTGTATACATATACATGTATATACACAGAGACACACAGATAACCACACATGCACATACATATACACATATACACAAATGTATATATATAAACTAATGTTTATGTATGCATGATGGTTAACAGAAATGCTAATATTAACTCAAATAATACTTTAGGCACATTCACCATAGAATATTTATGTGATGCTTAGATCTGTTTGTTCATATAGTATGGAATTCTATTGTGATGTATGATCTTTGTAAATATTTGCTACTTTAATTGCTAGTTCCATGGGTTTAGTTAAATTGTAATAATTCTTCACACATATCAAATATTGACGCATTTTAAAAACAGTTCACAGTTATTCAGAAAAGGTCCAGAGAAGATATTTATTAGTTCTAGAGAACACTTCAAAGAGAGGACACATAATTCTCTGTCACATCCTTTCTCATTTTGAGTCTTTTAGGTATGAGGAAACTAAGATCTAAATGTTGTGCAAAGTGGCCACATTGCACCTGGACATGGGCCTAGATTTCTCCTTCTGTGCAAGTCTGCATTACTCCTTTTCAACATATTTGATTCGTGTAATGCTGCTTCTTCCTCTGCTGTGATGTAGTAATGTCTTGGAGTACATCCCCAGTGGAATGAACTGTTGAAACAAAACAGGATAAATTCCACAATTTTGACAGACATGATGGCCGAACTGCTTCCTCATAATATCTCAATTATGCTGAGATCCACAATGGCAAAACAAACTTCTTGAGCTTTTTTGTTGTAGTTTCCTTTTCTCTCTTTTCCTTTTTTTCTCCTTTCATCCCACTCTCTTTTTGGAAAAGAATGACAAAATGTGAATCACCAGTCACATTTATTCAAATGCCACATTTACAAAACATAACCAAACAAATTATTCAGAGCCAAATCTGGGGACTCAGAGAAATGACAGGGTTGTGTGGGTTTTTCTTCTTTGTGATATAATCTCAGTCTTAATTTCCCATGTGGCTGTCAAAATGCGTTACAAAATGCTCTGTTAAAGCAGCTTTGGGTTCTGTGAGCTGGCTGGCTGAGTTATGTATAAGTTCCATTTATCCAGCCTATTTGTAGTGATTTGTAAAGACAACTGGTTTAAATGATTAACCTTCTTTTAACTGTTTTTCTTTCAAGGCAATCAAGATTATATCTGCCCATCAACAGGGCTAATTGTTGAACAAATAGTATTTCATCCTGTTTGGATTATGCCACCTTTCCTTGTCAGTTTTACAGTTCTTTTTTCTTGTGAAAATTTCTTCTCAGTAAGCAATCTTGGTGTATACTAAAAGCTAATTGGACCTTTAAAAGATTCCCATGATAAACATCTTCATGACTCAATTTAAATTTTCTGGGCACAGAGCACAGATGGGGGAAGTCACTTTGCCCTGTCCTTCATCTATTTTCATAGTCCTTTCACATCTTCCTTTGTGTCAGCAATATTTGATTAGCCTTGCACATGTCTCCAGTACCTGGTTTTACTTTCTCTCTTTCTGTCATGAACAGAAGAACTCAGAACTAAGAGTATTATGTGGGGGGCTGCTTATCTCAAGTAAGGACTGACTGGTGTAAGAAGTATGCCCCAGATTCATTTCTGTTGATGTGATGAAATGCCTTGGCAAAACAGAAACTTAGTAGAGAAAGGATGTCTTTGGTTCATAATTCCAAGTCCCAGTCCATCACTGCAAGGAAGTCAAAGTCACAGAAACTTTAAGCATCTAGTCACATCACATCCACAGTTAGGAACCTAGAGAAATGAACACAAACATGCCTGCAGTTTTGCCTGCTTGCTTGTGCTCATCTTGATTTCTCTCGTCTTATACAGCTCAAGATCCCTTCTGTAGGGAATGGTGTTACCACAGTGTGCTGGGTCTTTCTATACCAATTATTTGGTTCATGATAAACCCAAAAAATACTTCCCAGGGCAACCCAGTGTAGCCAATCCTTCATTAAGACTCTTTTCTCGAGTGACTGTAGGTTTTGTCAGGATGACAATTAAACATCACAGAGTATAACACACTGAACTGACTCCAGTGATTTTCTCCTTTCCACACATGATCAGATTGTCTCTCCTTCCCATTTCTTGTTTTCTGTATTTTCTTTTGGAAACTGCAGATGATAGTATCTTACTATCTTCCCTGTCTCTACATACTGTCTTTTTGATGAGTTTTGGTATTTTTTATGCAGAAGCTTACTTTTCAGTTACATTAGGGATGCGTTTATAAATATGCAGAGGCATAATTTCAGTATGATAATGATTGATTTCCATAATTTAATTTTTCTACTGATGTTTACAGAACTTTATTACAACCAAACACTCTGAACAGATATCTACCACATAAACCTTTCAATCCCCCTTCCAGGCATACTGCCATAAAGGTATGCAGTTTCAGTGTTATGATTTTATAGGTGGTTTTGTCTTTCCTAGTATTCCTCAAAAATATTGCTGAGCCTTATTTTTGCTTTTATATTATATCATTTATGTATCTCATTAAAAATCTAATAAAACATTAATCATTTTGACAGTATAATGACTGAACAAACATTTTCTTTTTGTCTTTAGTCAGCCAAGAAACCACTAGTTTATCACAAAGTTGAAGACAGATTTCTGCTGATAAAGCTGTGCATATGAATCCCTGCATATTTCCAGTACCTGAGCTACTAAAAGAGATTCTATTTACATGATCTCTTACTCCTCTGTAGTAAGAGCCCATCCTCCCCAATTCCTCCCTTATTCTGCTGACACACACTGCAGAATATTTTTACAACTTTCCTTCATGTGGCTATGGTGAGAAGATAGTAGACCAGTGATGTGTGAATAAGAACTAGTAGGCTATTATGTTGTTTTCAAAGATAAATCTGTGGTTGATAATCTCTTTACTTGTCTGGAGAGAATGCATGTAAACCCAGGAGTACAGTTAAGATATCATATTACTGAGGACTAGGAGAGAAAGGTAGAGGGTGTGAGAGGGAGGCGGGATCAATAGGGAGGAAATGAGGGAGGGGCTGCATTCAGGAGGTGAAGAATTCAAACTGCAGAACAAACAGGTAACTTATATTGCTAATCTCAATACGTGGGAACAGCACTGAGACTGGCTGAGACATGAATGTTTATGAATAGACAGTACTTGTTGGCTACAGAATCCCTGTGATTCTAGATTCTAGATGCCATTCTTTGTGTGGCATGAATGAAGATTTACAGATGTCTTTTTTTTTCTGCTCATACAAAAAGCAGAGAACCAGCCTTAATTGTTTTGTGCATCACACACACCTTGTATATTTATAATTTTGGGGCTGTATAATGCTTATGAGAAATTATCTTTTTAGAACAAAAGAACAAGACATTGACACTGGATCTGACATGACAGGATTCATTCCTCTCAGTATACTGGTCACTGATATCCCGCATCCTTCATGGTCCAGCACCAAGTGTTTCAGTTGCTGTTCCTCATCAGAACAGGACAGCTTTGAAGAAAGCTTCCAATCCTACCTTGTCCAGCATTTCAGACTGTCCTACACACGACTTCCATTAAGCCTGGAATTTCTCAACATTTAGAAATTGGACGACAAATGCTAGTCTTAGCTTGTTTGACCATTTCCAAAATTTTATTTGGGTCTTTACAAAGGTATTTTTCATCCCAAATTAGTCAGAAAAAAAAAACTAAAGAGAATTACACCTCATTTCCCCTAAAGACAGTTTGGGAGGGATTTTGGTTGCTTTCCTGAACAATAGACTTTTATTTTCATTGGGAGTTTGTTATCAAAATTTAAAGAAGTCTTATTTAGAGAGAAAACAAGGTTGGAATCAGAGATGTCTCTCTTTTCCTTTATCTTCCAATCTTAGGTTTGGAGATAGTAGTTTAAAAGAAAAAATGGGAAATATAGAAATATATAGAGATGATAGGTCAACATGTAGATTAGTGAATCTACTCCTCAACTTAATGTCTTAATTGTTACTCACAAGGTAATTTTTAATTTACTGGCTTGAATTTTGTAAATAGATGCAAAGCAATTTTAGTTAAATTGGTATAGAATTCAAATTTAAGATTATTCTTCACATATATTGTACATATTTCTACTCTAATATGCGGTATTGTACCCATACAACTCAATTATAATACAAGGTTTACTTCAAAAACTTTGAAAGTGCTATTGCCAGCTGTATAGGATAAGTAAATTATACAAATTAATTGTTAATTAATCAAATCATGGTCATATAAATAACCTGTCTATTTTTATCGAAAGAACGTACATCCTAGGTGTAACTGATAAATATTATTCTATAGAAAGATAAGGTAAAATAGTTAGATACTGTCTTAAAAAAACTCAGAGACATACAGAACATGGCATTTAAAAAATTGATGCAAATCATGGTCATGTCAAATACTAGTCTGATTTAGCACAAGAATATATATCCTAAGTATAACAGATAGATGTGATTCTATACATATATAAGGTAAAATAGTTAAATAAGGTCTTCAAAAGCCTCAGAGAACCACAAAATATGACATTTAAAGATGTTTTTATTATTCTAATGTTTCTTTGACAACAAGACAAGTTAACGCCTGACAACACCCAGCTGACCTCAAAGAAGATGATGAGCATCAAAAAACCCCCTTATGGAGTTGGCTTCAAATGTAGCAAACAAGCCACTTGGCAAAATGTCATTGTTTCTGCCACAGGCAGAATTCTGCCTGAAAATGGGCAAGCTTAGATGTAGGCAGAGTCAACGGTCAATCTCTGCCAAGACGGGGTAAGCAGATCGTCAATAGTTCTTGTCTCGAATAAGTTTGGCTAAAAGGCCAAAGATGAGCCTCCAACATTATTGAGAGTTTCGGGTTACTGTTCAGGTAGTAAACTGTCTCAGTCATTTTTTCATTTTGGAAGCTGCCAACCTGCACTATGTATTCTCTAAGGAATTTAAATTTTATTCCTTCTCCAGTCTCTGTGGGGGGTTGAAGGCCAGATAGTTTAGTTTTGCAATTAGGTTTTTTTTTTTTAATTAATTTATTCTTGTTACATCTCAATGTTTATCCCATCCCTTGTATCCTCCCATTCCTCCCCCCTCCCATTTTCCCATTATTCCCCTCCCCTATGACTGTTCCTGAGGGGGATCACCTCCCCCTATATATTCTCATAGGGTATCAAGTCTCTTCTTGGCTACCTGCTGTCCTTCCTCTGAGTGCCACCAGGTCTCCCCCTCCAGGGGACATGGTCAAATGTGAGGCACCAGAGTACGTGAGAAAGTCATATCACACTCTCCACTCAACTGTGGAGAATATTCTGACCATTGGCTAGATCTGGGAAGTTCTACCTCCTGTATTGTCCTTGGCTGGTGCCTTAGTTTGAGCGGGACCCCTGGGCCCAAATCTGCCTATCATATTGTTCTACTTGTAGGTTTCTAGGACCCTCTGTATCCTTTTATTTTGCTATTCTCCCATGCATCTCTCATTTAGAGTCCCAATAGGATGCCTTCCCCTCTGTCCCAGTTTCCTGGTAAGTGAAGGCTTTTGTGGGACATGCCCCTTGGGCTAGTATGCAGATATAAGTGAGTATATACCATTTGATTCTTTCTGCTTCTGGGTTAACTCACTCATTATGATCATTTCTAGCTCAATCCATTTATCCACAAATTTCGGGAATTCCTTGTTTTTAATAGCTGAGTAGTATTCCATAGTGTATATGTACCACAGTTTCTTTATCCACTCTTCTACTGAGGGACACTTAAGCTGTTTCCATGTTCTGGCTATTATGAATAAGGCTGCTATGAACATGGTTGAGCAAATTTTCTTGTTGTGTGCTGGAGCATCTTCTGGGTATATTCCAAGGAGTGGAATAGCTGGGTCTTGAGGAAGCCCTATTCCCATTTTTCTGAGATAGCAACAAGCTGGTTGATCAGTGGAATCGAATCGAAGACCCAGATATGAATCCACACACATATGGTCACTTGATTTTTGACAAAGAAGCCAAATCCATTCAATGGAAAAAGGATAGCATCTTCAACAAATGGTGCTGGTCTAACTGGAGGTCTATGTGTAAAAAAATGAAACTGGACCCATATTTGTCACCTTGCACAAAACTCAAATCCAAGTGGATTAAAGACCTCAACATAAAACCAGAGACACTAAGCCACTTAGAGGAAAAAGTGGGAAAGAGCCTGGAACATATTGGCACAGGGGACAACTTCCTGAACAGAACACCAACGGCCCAGGCCTTAATGTCAACCATTAATAAATGGGACCTCATGAGGCTGAGAAGCTTCTGTAAGGCAGGAGACACTGTCAAGAGAACAAAGCGACAGCCTACAGACTGGGAAAAAATCTTCACCAACCCTACATCTGACAAAGGTCTAATATCCAAAATATATAAAGAACTCAAGAAATTAAACACCACCAAACCAAATAACCCCATTGAGAAATGGGGCTTGGAACTAAACAGAGAATTCTCAACAGAGGAGTATCAAATGACTGAGAAACACTTAAAGAAATGCTCAACCTCCTTAGTCATCAGGGAAATGCAAATCAAAACAACTCTGAGATTCCATCTTACACCCATCAGAATGGCTAAGATCAAAAACTCAAGCGACACCACATGCTGGCGAGGATGTGGGGAGAGAGGAACACTCCTTCGTTGCTGGTGGGAATGCAAACTAGTACAGCCACTTTGGAAATCTATCTGGTGAAATTAGGTTTAATGGCTAGGGGACAAAATTTTTTTAGATCAAGGTAAACGATTTAAGTCAATAGAGACAAAATATGATAGGTACTGAATTTCATTCATGAATTTAGGCCCAACAAGGTAGGAAAGATGTTTTCTTCAAGTTTTATAAATACAAATAGCAAAATCACTAAGAGTGTAACAATTATATAACTCCTGATTGTCTCATGGCTCTCTCTGCTGTATGTAGTTTGTTTTAGTCATGTGTAATAAAATAAACATATATGTTAAAAAAAAGAGTACTTATAAAGTTAATAAGTATGCAGGTCAAGAAGTGAGAGATGGACAGAGCTCTCACACTTTGGGAAATGGATGTTTTTATTATTTTAAAGCTTCATTGACAATGAGACAGATTAACTCCTCGCAACAAACAGCATACCTCAAAGAAGATGATGAACATCAAAGAACCTCCCTTAGGAAATAGCTTCAAATGTGGCAAATGGGCAAAATGTCCTCCTTTCTACCATAGACTGAATTCTGCCTAAAAATGAACAGGCTTGGATGCAGGCAGAGTCAATGTTCAAACTCTGCCAAGACAGGGTAAGCAAGTCCTGAATAGTTCGTGCCTCACAAATATGTCTGTTAGACATACTGGGCCAGACAGCTGAAGAAGATGCTTCAACATAATAGAGACTTTTGAGTGACTAATCAGGTAGAAAACTATCTGTTATCTTCTCATTTCGGAAGCTACTAACCAGCATTCCATGTATACACAGGTAATTGATTTTATTCCTTCTCAAGTCTTTGATGGAGTTGAAGACCAGGTAGTTTAGTTTTACAATTAAGCTTAGTTTTTTGGGGGTTAAGATGTTTTTAGTTCTAGATAGATGTTTTAATTTGGTAATGATGAGATATGATAGATATTGATTTACATTCAGGATTTTAGAGGAACCAAGATAGGAAAGATGTTTTCTTCAAGGCTGTCAAATACAAATAGCCAAAACACTAAGAATATAATATTTATATAATTCCTGGTTGTTCTGTGGTTCTTCTTGGTGTAGGTAGTTTATTGTATATATGTGTAATGATATAAAAGTATATGTAAATAATAAAAATAAGTATTTAATAAAAAAAGGTATCATATTACTTCAGTAGTCACGGTCAACCACCTGCCTTCAATAGGCCTGTTAAAGGCACAGATTAATAGTGAAATGCAGAAAAAGTGTGACTTATTTAATTGGATACATTGGGAAAAGGAGCAGGAAGCTGCAATGACTGCTCCATCCTCAAGTCTTTCTTCAGCATCCAGATGTGCAATTCAGGTTTTAATATAGACAAGAAGCATAAACAGCTGAGCAGTTGTCATCAAGTTGTGGCCCTGCCCATTATTATCTTATTACTGTTGGCTGTAGAAAAATAGGTTATTAGAAGTGTGTGAAATCTTTTTTGAAGCCAAGTCTCCCTTGGGATGGAATCAGGGTTCAGCCTTTACTATCACCTAAACCTGAAATTCTTGAGAAATTCAAATTTCTTGGAATCCACATTTTCATGAATCTGATAGGAGTGAAGAGGCACATGTGCCTCTTTAGAATACCTTCATTCCTGTCAGGGTATTTACACTCACTTATCAGAGTGCACTTCTAAGCTATTTATTGGAGAAAAAAAAAGAGGGAAGTAAATAAGAGTATGTATATCAAGCAGAAATTACAAAAGACATAAGGAGGAAGCAAAGGTGAACTGTGTATGGCTAAATATGTTGACAAAAAAAAAATGTTTATTTTAGCTGGGTGAACTCAAGGCTGTAAAAAGACTTGTCACTGAAAGTATCCAGTCAGGTTCCCCTTTCATCATATTTTGGGGACAATTGTGCCTGTGCTTTTTTGAGTTAAGAGATTGTAGGGTGCCCTTCCAAAATATTTTTCTCATTTGCTTTGTTCATACTCTTTGTTTGTTTGATAAGAATAGAAAAATAATTAACCACATTGAAAGATGTGGGCCACAAGTAATATAAATAACATACAAACAATGAATTTTCCTAATTAATTATCATTAGATAACTGAGAGAAATCTGAATATAAATATGAAAACGAGGACATAAAAGTATGTTTCATTTCCAGCTCACAGTTTCCTCTTCCAAGTGGGAATAGCACAGTTTCTTTTAAGCAAGACAATTTGTTAGAGTTTCCAATTCCTTGTAGAAGTTTCTTATCTGGGCATAAATGACACAGGAGAGAAAATAGTGCTTTTCATTTGTTTGTGTGTTTTGCCATCTCTCTTTCTTTTACTGTATCCCCTGTAGAGTTTGTTTGTACTTCAATGAGATCCTGGAAATCCATCTACACAGGAGACTGTATGGGACTCCTGTGGCTGATAGTGTTGCATTGACAAAAAGCAGCTACTTTGGAATAGATGGAACCTATTGCCTTCCCTGTATATGCTTGGTGGCTTGGATATTGATAAAAAGCATATGAAATGTGCTCCATGTTCAGAGCCTGAAGTTAAGCTGGGATAGATGGTATCAAGTACTTATAGATGAGCATCTGAGTATGAAGAACAAAGAAGAGGGGCCTGCACATTTTTAACAAGCATATAACTCTGCACCTGACTTGGAAGACTTTCTCAGTGAATGAATGCACATGCTCAGGCAATTTTCTTAAGCTCTTTACACGCCAGGCTTTTATTAAGCAAAGAAAGAGCACATCCCAGGCTGGAAAGATGGCTCATTCAGCAACCTAGTTGTGCAAACATTAGTATCTGAGTTTGACCCTTGGAGTCAATTTGAAAACTTGGCATAATAAAATATGTTTTTTTGTCCTAATACTACTTAGGCAGGGACAGGTAGATCTCTGGGCACATGCTAACCCGTGATCCTAGCATGGTCAATGAATGTGAGTCAACTAGGGATTTGTCATCTATATTCTCAACAGGCATAACAGGCATGCACACTCATACTAACACACACATACACACATACACACACACACACACACACACAGAGAGAGAGAGAGAGAGAGAGAGAGAGAGAGAGAGAGAGAGAGAGAGAGAGAGAGAGAGAGAGAGAGAAGCGAGAGAGAGAGAGAGAATCTTATTTATCTTATTCTTCCATCCCAAAATTATTTGTCTTCTAATTTTAATTCTCAGTCTACTATTATGGGATTGCTATCCTTTTAGAAACTTGTACTGCTGACTCTACCATGAGTGTAGACTGATTAAAGACATGAGAGTTGTGTGTGCAGCTGGAGACAGGATTTCAGAACAAAAGCTCAGAGATTTAAAAAAATCTCTCATCAGATATTATGTATCCTAGTAACATTCCTGGAAGCTTTTAGAGGCCTGAGCTGACTATCCAGAACCTCACTGTCCCCAGTAGTTGAACTGGCCCTTTGCTCATCTTTCTGAATAGTAGCTAAAGGGAGGGCTTAGGAAATAAAAGGTTTTATGCTTAAGATCACTCACCATTACCATAGACTGTGATACACAATATGTGTCTCTCAATGAGTCGCCATCTCTACAGGGCCAAAATACTTTCTATTCCAATATGGCAATCATGCTATTAGCTCAGAGAAAAATGAAGCATTATTCTTGATACTCGAGGGAGATACATAGGTCATGAGGGCAGATTCTCTCTTTGGAGGTTAGTGCAGTCTGTGAAAAGTGAGTGAGCTAAATATCTGACAGGTAACTGGGATTCTGAACATCCTTTAGCTACTTCACCCTGCCCAGCTTACTCTTCCATTTTCTGCCTTGAGTTAAAGAAGTGTAAGCTTCTGATTTTGAACTTCCAAGACTACGAGACTGGGTCAAAATATACCTTTTTCCATTTGAATATACTTAGTCTCGTGTATTCTGTTATAGCCAGAGAAACTAAATTTTGTTAGGTACTTACCAAATCATGGTAACTGGATTACTTTCCAATGGTCTCATCTCCAAGTGTTATCATACCAGGATGCTGGTTTTGACACTTGACTCTGTAGTGCATACAAACATTTGGTGTACAGAGCAAAACAGCATCTTTTTAGAATGATGTTTAGATAACTTGATCAGAAGAGGGTACTATACTAGGAAGCCATGTATAGTGAGATTGAGATAATGTTACCAAGTATAAGGGGAGAGGTATGGTGAAAGAGCACATCACATAGTGCTGCTGTTTGGATTAATACTGCCACCAGATTCATACCTATGCATTAAAGACTTACTCTTTGACCTAGCTGGATCACAGGAATATGCCTATAAGGAGGATATTTGGACTCATGCCTCTTTCAGTCCCTCTTTGTTTTAGACGACATGTGCTCCTGAAAGGATGCGGACAATAAACCATGGACTGTAATCCTCCCAAAATGTGAGTGAAAAATAAACTCAAGTTTTTTTTATGTTGATTATGTTGGGATTATTTTTATGGCAATGGAAACTTGTTTGAAGAGATACTATTGAACAGGTATTTAATTTCTTTATTTTTTAGTGTAAGGCGCAAAAGTAGAACAGATTGGAAAATCTATTGTAAGAAGGATATATCTTACAAACAATGAAAGCATACTCTTGGGGAAAGGTTGCTTAACAATAGAAGAGGCTAGATGTTGCTACAATGTCACTATGCCAATATTTTTACACTTTTGTAGGTTTGTCCCAGAAGAGGATTTCTCTGTGGATAAAAACTGGCTTGGATGACTGCCAAAGTTACAGAATTTGACTCTGGATTGTCAATCAAAGTTAGGGTTTCATTAATAGAAACTGTGTTGCAACTCTTTAGAGGGCACAGACTTCCTCTGTTTGCTGGACAAGGTCTTAACAGAGTGGAGATTTAAGCAGTGGAATTCATTATCCCTAGGAAATTCTGAGCAGATGCCATAGAAATGCTTGAATTTGGTTGTAGTAGAGCATGAGAGAGAGAGAGAGAGAGAGAGAGAGAGAGAGAGAGAGAGAGAGAGAGAGAGAGAGAGAGAGAGACACTACCATTCATCACTCTACAAGAAATACAATCCATTGTTCAAGTTCAGCTGAGCACATTTCCCTTAGTACTCTCACCTCAGGCAGATCATTTTTATATTGAATCACTTTTTCATCCAATACAAGATACTTCAAAGATGCACAATGAATGTAGGATTCTATAGCCAAAAGACAAACAACAGAAAAGAAAATTACAGTATATTAAATATAGAGAAAGTAGTACAATTGAGGCACTGTACCCAATCAGTGCTTGTGTCTGTAAATACAGCAAATAGATGAACCTTTTATTGTGTGATTGTTCTTATTCAAGAAGGAGTCACAAGTATTTATTACAGCATTGAAGATGTTTAGGTTGGCCTGGAATTGCTCAGATTCTACTCTTCCTTGTTACTTACATGCATATAAATACAGATACATATAATCAGAAATGATTATTGTGGTTGCTTATTTAGTGGTGTCAAGTAAGACACAGAAGATGGAGTGAAATGAAAATATATATCCTTATCCAGAGGAAGTGTGTGTGTAAGGTAAAAAAGGACCAAATTGCACTCACTTCTTTTTATGATGTTTAGTGTGTTATAAAATACCCTAACATACATTTGAGGGGAGAAGTAGTTTATTTTTTTCACATTTCTAGGTCCACCATTGTGTGGAAGTCATTCAATGGAAGAATTTCAAACAGCAAATCATAGCATATCCACTGAACAGAAAGAAATGAATGCATGTGTGCCTATTTATACTCAGCTCCTCTCTGTACTTTGTAGTTAGGGATTCTCTGCTTCCCAGGGTCCTCCTACCTCAATTACTCAATCAAGACAATTCATACAGACATCTTTAAAGACTAGATTAAAGGAAAGAATTCTTCACTAAGGCTCATTTATCAAAAAATTACAGGTTGTGGCAAGGTGAACATTTAAACTGACCTGCATACACTGTTACATTGTGTCTACTCAATTCTTAAGTTGAATGGAAGACCTATTTTGTCCATCAGGGCCAAGAATGATGTCATGGCATAGTATTGAAGGGGAGTATGAGAAATGGCATGCACACACTACTCAGTGCCGTGTGTGGCACAACAACAAATGTTACTGAGTATTTACTACTTATTCTCTGTTCACTGCAATGGCATGTATCTATTGCTCTCCTGTTAGTTCCTCTGTTCTTAGAGCAAGCAAAAACACTATCTTCATCCATTTGTAGGTCTTGCTTTCTTGATTCTCTGGCTAGGATTTTTTTTTCACTAAGTTTGCATTGAAGTTGACTGCATATATTGAGAGAGTCAATGGATAAATGAAGTGCCTAAAGTAAGTACACACATCAGGGGATATATGTTCTGTGGACTTTCAACACTAGAATTGTGTTTCCTGTGGAATGATGGATAGTTCTGTGCTTCTCTCTCACATGTTCTACTGCAGCCATCTCCGAATTTCTGTTACATTTATTTGAATTACCTTGAGATGTTGGGTAGTGCTGCATACATTTCTTTTTCATACTCTGACATTTTGGGGTTTTTTGTTTTGTTTTGTTTTTGTTTGTGCAACAAGCAGAGATTTGTACCCTTTAGAGACTTGCAGCACCAGCTTTCACTCAGTGGCACACCATCTTCATTCCAAACTCAGGTATTCAGAGATTAATGTATATTTTTGATATTGAAATGAAAAAAATAATGTATTGTCTTTGTTGACAAAACTCAAAGGGGGAGGGTAAAGGACTGCGTCCTTGGTGTCTGGGTACCTGCCATTTACAAAGAGACCTCTATTGATTTGCTGAGTGCCAGCTTCTTGTTAGAACAACGTAAGCCAGTTATACATTTGTCTCATCCTTGAGTCCATATGGAATCCCTGTCATCGTCTTGGTACTTCCACCTGTTATGTACCTGTCAGAAGGAGGTGGAGCTGCATATGGGGCAATGTAGTCATGCAGGTTATACAAAAGGACTGGTTTTGTACCTGGCACTGTGTTTATCACTGCCTCACATGACTAAAGAAGTTAAATAGCACAGGAAGATCAAAACTGAAGAACAAAAAACACACAGTTTATTTTTTAAGAACCAGCATATTTTCTTTTATATCATCAGAAGGAAGTTATTAAGAACATATTTGTTAGTCTTAGATTAGATTATATTAGCCTTGGATTAGAATCCTAAGGCTGCAATCAAATATATTTTGGATTCTGAAAATTTGCTTATCCTTAGCAGATCTGAGTTTCTTCCATTTAAAGATATTGTGTGCAAAGGTTAATCCTAATTGTCGATTAAATGGAATTTAGAATCACCATGAAAACATATCCTTGGGGGATGTGTCCATAGAGTTTCCAGGAAGTTATAAATGATGAAGAAATATTTCTCCAGACCATAGGAATCTTTATTTCCATGCACTGGGGACACTGATTTAATAAAAAGGAAAGGGGGTAAACACAAATATTCATCTCTTTGTGCTTCCTAACTGTGAAGACAATGTGAGCACCTGCCTCAAGCTTGTGTATGCTGTGCCTTGCCTACCATTATGGACCGTAACCTCAAACTGTGAGCCAAACCAAACCAAACCTTCTTTTTCTAAAGTATTTTTATTTGTTTGTTTTTGGTCAGATATTTGATAACATCTGTAAGAAAAGCAACTAATAACACTGTGTCTCTTTTCAATAGACTAAGATACTATAGAGGAAAGAACACACACACACACACACACACACACAGCACTCACACCTATTTATCAATGACTTTTCCTTCAGTGCTCAAAATTTACCTAATGTCACTTTACCTACTCTACATTTACCATGAAAATAAATATTTCCGAAACAGTACAGATAGACTTAATGATGCTTTACTACAGCATTACATTAAATTATTTGCACACACTTCTCTAGCAAAGAGCCAAGTTCAATTCCCAGCCTTCACAACAGTACAACTTAAGACTGCCTGTGACTATAGCTCTAGAGAAACCCATGACTTCTTCTAGCTTCTGCAAGCACTGTACTTATGTGCTTATATTTACCTACACACCGGCATGTACAGCTAATCAAAAAGAAAAAACTAAATGTTATATACAGGCCATGGCATAATGATTGTTTTCTTAATTTCAGGATTAGGGATGTAGAAGCAAATAGATTTCTTTGAGTTTGAGGCCAGCTTGGTATACACAGTGAGTTCTAAACCAATTGAGGTAAGACATATTTTGATTTTTAACCTCTGAGTTATAATCCACTGAGAGCCAATTATGGTGGAAACTATAATGATATACTTTGATTTAAATGGCCTTAGCATTCATAAGAGCCTACAGTTTGTTGATATAAGCAAAGGAAATTACTGGGATTCCAATAATTTCTAAGAAATGTTGTGATATACTTGTAAGTAAACTTATGTTCTTGTGTTTCTTCATTATTATTGTCTCATTTTAGTTGTTATGTGGATATGTGTGTAGATTCACTTATATATGAACTCCATATTACACACCTGGATCATCAACAGGCTAAGTGAGATGGTCAGCTGTCCCCAGAGACCTAACTGCTTTTTTAGTACCTAGAACCAGGTTGACAAGTGCCTGTCATCATATGCAGCATTTTGGTTTGTTTGTGTTTTCTTTCTTTTAAATCACTTATGTGCATTTATCTGAATGTGAGTATGTGTGTGCTCACAGTTGCACACAGAAATCAAAGCACCTAGGTTCCCTTGGAAATGCAGCTGCTGGTTCTCATGAGCTGCTAAGTCTGGGTACTGGGAACTTAATTCTGGTCTTTGTAAAATCACTATGGTTTGTTAAGCACAGAATGATTTATCTAGACCCCATTGCCAGTATATTGACCCTGCATATTTTGCAAGAGTGCTGGGGTCCAAACTCAGGTCTCTGTGTTGGTAGTGCAGACACTTGCCCAGATGAATGAAGCATCTCTATATCTTGCATACACAGTCTTTTGTGTTTATTACATCACACTTCTCAAATTTCTGTCTTTTATTCTCTCTCTCTCTCTCTTTCTCTCTCTCTCTCTCCCTCCCTCTCTCTCTCTCTCTGGAATGCAGTCCCTAGGTCCATGGAGCTGCCCCTGTGAGTATGTACATAGCAGGGAACATAATGAATCAGGAATATGGATGGCAGAGAAATCTTCACAGTGCAAAGAGAGGTTGAAGTGGATCTCCACAGCTGCCTATAAGTTCAGGGTTAGGAATAATATTAAACTAAATGACCTAGATAGATGTCCAGACTTTTAAGTTGTAGATTTCTCTGTCTCCAAGTCTAAGTTTAATGTTCACTTCAGGGTAGAAAACAGGAGAGGAAGTCAGGTCATATGAATGCCTACCATAGGTGTCAAAAAAAGAAGGGTCAATCAGTACTGTCAATGCTCCAGTGAAGATGTTTTGTTGAGTGTTTACAGCTCTCCTGAGAAGGGTGGTGTGGGAATGTGTTTTGATCCTGGGCATTGAGCTGTGAGGATAGAGGTGAAAAATGTGGGAGCTGCCATTGGTAAATGTGACATTTCCAAATAGACAACCATTTTTACTTCAAGAAAGTATAAGAATCTGAGAAGTGTTAAGAATGCTTTGCAGTGGTGGTGTCAGTTTTTCTTCAGTTAAATATTCTGTTTTTCTTTAAAGGAAATAAAAATTCAGTCTTCAGACTTCAGCTACAAATATTTTTTTAATTTCTTTTTTTAAATAAATTTATTCTTCTTACATCTCAATGTTTATCCCATCCCTTTTATCCTCCCATTCCTCCACCCCCCCCCCATTTTCCCATTATTCCCCTCCCCTATGACTGTTCCTGAGGGGGATTACCTCCCCCTATATATTCTCATAGGATATCAAGTCTCTTCTTGGCTACCTGCTGTCCTTCCTCTGAGTGCCACCAGGTCTCCCCCTCCAGGGAACATGGTCAAATGTGAGGCACCATAGTACGTGAGAAAGTCATATCACACTCTCCACTCAACTGTGGAGAATATTCTGACCATTGGCTAGATCTGGGAAGGGGTTTAAAGTTTACCTCCTGTGTTGTACTTGGCTCGTGCCTTAGTTTGAGCGGGACCCCTGGGCCCAAATCTGCCTATCATATTGTTCTACTTGTAGATTTCTAGGACCCTCTGGCATTAATTCAGCTACAAATATTAAGAATGAACCCAAAGGGATTCCAAGATGGCGATGACCATTAAGCCACGTACCTGATCTACTCCGAGGAGACCAGAAACATAAGTGGAGCAACAGATTGCTGGACTTTGAGAACTGTAGGTGAGTGGGGCCCCAAAAGCTGCAGAACAAACAGGGGGCCTACCCCCCTGGGTCAAGCAACATCCCGGAGGTGCTAAACACACTCCCCAAACTCTGAAACGGAATCCATATGCAAACTGCACCCTGTATATAAAGCACAGACTCGCTGTTTGGGGAGGGGATTTTCCAGAGTCACCAGCCAGAGGAGTCTCAGAGAAGAGGATGAATCTGCCCTTGGATTCTTCCTTCCACACCACCACAAACTGGGGAGGTCACCTGCCTAGGCCAAGTGGAAACACAGGTAGCGGGACCCAACAGAGACAGCTAAAGTGGGACTGCAGCTTGCTGGCCATCCGGGGCCCAACCTAACACCAATAACAGTGGACTGAGCCTGCAAACACTGTCAGTGAGAAATAAGCTTGAACTGCTTCCACAGACCTATCGGGAGACGTGGGTCTTGCCTCGAGCGACAGCTGAACTTCTCAGCCCTGGGAAAAGACCTGGTTCCGCGGGCTTCTGCCAGAGCTCTGCAACCCTATTGTTCCTACCCAGCCGCAAGGCACTGGCCCTGTGCACCTCACTCCCCCAACGAGAGAGCCCATCTGGGGATCCTGACCCGAGCAAGGCAGGCACTCTAACATTATCGGGAGACGAGATGTGGGTGGGTCATGTTTGCAGTGTCTAATTGCTGACCTAGAGTGTGAGTGGACCATCATAGCCCGGTGGGAAGTTCTGGTTCCGTGGGCTACCACCAGAGCTCTGCAACCCTAGTCTCACTAACCTCCCAGCTGCAAGGCACGGGCCTTGCGCTCCCTGCTCCTCGAATGAGAGAGCCCAACTGGGGATCCTGGCCCGAGCAAGGCAGGCACTCTCACCTTATCGGGAGATGAAAAGAGGGTCTTGCTTGCAGTATCTAATTGCTGACCAAGAGTGACCTTGGTCACTCCAGGCATATGGTTCTTGGAGAGGGTGGACACTGCTACAGGGTATAGAGACAGAGCTAAAAGGCAGCTACACCCCCAGAAGATATGATCTACCTGGGGTCTTGACTACAAAGCCACAGGAAGGATAGGCAGCTGGGATCAACCTACTCAACCAGAAGGTTTGTGTGCGGACCTTATTCTAGGTCCCAAAACTGCTGATCTGAATTACATCAGTAGAGTCCAAACAGATATCTACTTTGGCTGGCTCAGCCTGGAGCCCACGGTGCAGAGGAAAATCACCAGGAGTGAAACTGGATCACCTGCCAGTTCCAAAGAAATACTCCCTGATCCCCACAGGCAAGAGCACCTGACCTATAATCAGTCTTCAATTAACCACTCTCAACCAGCGAAGGTCACTACAAAATACCTTCCAACATCAGAGCCATCAAAATGACAGGAGGACAGCGAAAGAATGCTATCAAAAACCAAAACAGTTTGGCATCTCCGGATCACAACATTCCCCATGAAAACAACCTAGAGACCCTAACAGCAATGGATAGGCAAGAAAATGACCTCAAGTCCTTAGTAAAGAAGATGATAATGGAAGAAACAAATAAAATCTGTAAACAAATGCAAGAGGAGGGAGACAAGAGGGCTGAAGAATTAAAAGAGTCATATAAAGAGGCACTTGAAGAATTTCAGAAAAATATAAATAACCAGATGATGGAAATCATTAAAACAGTGCAAGACATGAAGATAAAAATGGAAGCTATGATGCAGGAACACACAGAAGAAAACGTGATCAAGAGGCATCAAAGAAGAAAGCAAGCATCTCAGAGGTGGCCTTATCTAACAGATTGCAAGAAATAGAAGAATGAATATCGGGACTTGAAGATCCAATCGCAGAACTGGAAACAACCATTCAGGAAAACGATAAATCTGAAAAATTCCTGACACAGACCATACAAGAATTAAAAGACAACATGAAAAGACAAAACTTGAGAATAATTGGGACAGAGGAAAGAGTAGATAGCCGACTCCACAGCCCAGAACATATCTTTAATCGAATAATGGAAGAAAATTTCCCCAATTTGAAGAAGGAGATGCATACGAGCATACAAGAGGCCTACAGAACACCAAATAGAATTGACCTGAAAAGAAAATCTTCTTGCCACATAATAATAACAACACAAAATATACAGAACAAGGAAAAAATATTGAAAGAGGCAAGAGAAAAAGGCCGAGTAACATATGAAGGCAAACCTATCAGAATTACTCCTGACTTCTCAGCAGAGACCATGAAAGCCAGAAGGGCCTGGACAGAGGTGCTGCAAACGCTAAGAGCACAGATACCAGGCAAGACTACTATATCCAGCAAAATTATCAATAAACATTGAAGGAGAAGACAAGATATTCCATAACAAAAACAAATTCAAACAGTACCTAGCCACAAATCCGGCTTTACAGAAGTTTCTAGAAGGAAAACTCCACCCCAACTGGTCAAACTACAACCATAACTACATAGGAAATAGGTAACTATACCATTGCAAAATCACAACATCACAAAATCTTGACTGTTACAAATACCAAAAATGAAGAGACTTACCAATCACTGGTCATTAATATCTCTCAATGTCAATGGTCTCAATTCTCCACTAAAAAGACACAGACTAACGGAGTGGATGCATAAACATGACCCAACATTCTTCTGCATTCAAAAACACACCTCAACCACAAGGACAGACATCGCCTCAGAGTAAAAGGTTGGGGAAAAATATTCCAAGCAAATGGTCACAAGAAACAAACTGGGGTAGCCATTTTAATATCTAATAAAATAGGCTTTCAACCAAAATTAATCAAAAGAGATGAGGATGGACACTTCGTACTCGTCAAAGGTAAAGTCAACCAAGAAGACATTACGATTTTGAACATATATGCTCCAAATACAAAGGCTCCCACATTTGTAAAAGACTTATTAACAAAGCTTGCCCCACTCATCAATACCCACACATTAATAGTGGGAGATTTCAACACCCCACTTTCACTCAAGGATAGGTCTTTGATTCAAAAACTAAGCCCGGAAATAACCTCATTAACCAATGTCATGAAGCAAATGGATCTAACAGATATCTACAGAACATTTCACCCAAACGCTAAGGAGTATACCCTTTTCTCAGCACCCCATGGAACATTCTCTAAAATTGATCACATAGTTAGTCATGAAGCAAACCTCAACAGATACAAGAAGATTGAAAAAATACCTTGTATCTTATCAGATCACCATGGTCTAAGGCTGGACTTCAACAGCAACAGAAATAACAAAAAGCTTTCTAACACGTTGAATCTAAACAACTTTCTATTTAATGACACATGGGTCATGGAAGAAATAAGGGAAGAAATACAAGACATCCTGAAATTCAATGAAAATGATGGAACAACATACCCAAATTTGTGGGACACATTGAAAGCAGTGCTGAGAGGAAAATTCATAGCATTAAGTGCCTTTAAAAAGAAAATGGAAACATCCCACATAAACAACTTAACAACACATCTGGAAGCTCTAGAAAAAAAAAGAAGCAGAAACACCCAAGAAGAGTAGACGCCTAGATATACTCAAACTCAGGGCTGAAATCAATATATTAAAAACAAAGAGAACAATCCAAAGAATCAACAAAACCAAGAGCTGGTTCTTTGAGAAAATTAACAGGATAGACAAACCATTAGCCAATCTAATTAAAAGACAGAGAAACACTATCCAAATTAACAAAATCAGAATGAAATGGGAGACATAACAACAGACACCGAAGAAATACAAAGAATCGTAAGAACCTACTTTAAAGGCATTTATACCACAAAATTCGAAAATTCAAGGGAAAAGGACAAATTTCTCGACCGATTCCATTTCCTGAAATTGAACCAAGACAAGATAAACAAATTAAATAGCCCTATTTCGTCTATAGAAATAGAAGCAACCATTGATAGTCTCCCAACCAAAAAAAGCCCAGGGCCAGATGGTTCCAGCGCAGAATTCTACCCGTCCTTCAAAGAGGAGTTAATACCGATACTCTTCAAGCTATTCCAAAAGATAGAAATGGACGGAATATTACCAAATTCCTTCTATGAGGCCACAGTCACATTGATACCTAAACCTCACAAAGACCCAAGAAAAAAAGAGAATTTCAGACCAATTTCGCTTATGAACATTGATGCAAAAATACTCAACAAAATATTCGCAAAGCGAATACAACAGCATATCAAAGACATCATTCACCATGACCAGATAGGCTTCATTCCAGGCATGCAGGGATGGTTTAACATATGGAAATCCATCAATGTAATCCATCATATAAACAAACTGAAAGAGAAAAACCACATGATCATCTCTTTAGATGCAGAAAAAGCATTTGACAAAATCCAACACCCATTTATGTTTAAAGTTCTGGAGAGATCAGGAATACAAGGCACTTATCTAAACATAATAAAGGCTATATACAGCAAACCAACAGCCAACATTAAATTAAATGGAGAGATACTCAAGGAAATTCCTCTAAAATCGGGAACCAGACAAGGCTGACCTCTGTCCCCATATCTTTTCAATATAGTTCTTGAAGTTCTAGCCAGAGCAGTAAGACAGCAAAAGGAGATCAAGGGGATCCAAATGGGAAAGGAAGAAGTCAAACTATCCCTATTTGCAGATGATATGATAATATATATAAGTGACCCTCAAAATTCCACCCGAGAACTCCTACAGCTGATAAACAGCTTCAGCAAATTGGCAGGATACAAAATAAACTCAAAAAAAGTCAGTAAATTTCCTGTTTACAAATGACAAACAGGCAGAGGAAGGAATTAGCAAAACGACTCCCTTCACGATAGCCACAAACAATATAAAATATCTAGGAGTAACTCTAACCCAGCAAGTGAAGGACTTATTCGAAAAAAACTTCAAACCTCTGAAGAAAGAGATTGAAGATGACATGAGAAGATGGAGGGATTTACCTTGTTCGTGGATCTGGAGAATCAACATAGTAAAAATGACCATCTTACCAAAAGCAATTTACAGATTCAACGCAATCCCTATCAAAATACCCACAAAATATTTAGAAGATATTGAAAGATCAATTCTCAAATTCATATGGAGAAATAAAAACCCCGGAATAGCAAAAACAATCCTATACACCAAAAGATCCTCTGGAGGAATCTCCATACCTGAACTCAAGCTGTACTACAGAGCAACAGTAATTAAAACAGCATGGTACTGGCAAAGCAATAGACTGGTGGATCGATGAAATCGAATTGAAGACCCAGAGATGAATCCACACACATTTGCTCACTTGATTTTTTACAAAGAAGCCAAATCTATTCAATGGAAAAAGGATAGCATCTTCAACAAATAGTGCTGGTCTAATTGGATGTGTACATGTAGAAAATGCAATTAGACCCTTATTTGTCACCATGCACAAAACTCAAGTCCAAGTGAATTAAAGACCTCAAATTACAACCAGAGACATTAATTCAGTTAGAGGACAAAGTGGGGAAGAGTCTGGGACACATAGGCACAGGAAGAAACTTCCTGAACAGTACACCAACAGCCCAGGCCTTAATGTCAACAATTAGTAAATGGGACCTCATGAGGCTGAGAAGCTTCTGTAAGGCAGGAGACACTGTCAAGAGAATAAGGCGACAGCCTACAGACTGGGAAAAGATCTTCACCAACCCTTCATCTGACAAAGGTATAATATCCAAAATATATAAAGAACTCAAGAAATTAAACACCACAAAACCAAACAACCCAATTGCGAAATGGGGCTTGGAACTTAACAGAGAGTTCTCAACAGAGGAATATCAAATGGCAGAGAAACACTTAAAGAAATGCTCATCCTCGTTAGTCATCAGAGAAATGCAAATCAAAAGAACACTGAGATTCCATCTTACACACATCAGAATGGCTAAGATCAAAAACTCAAATGACACCACATGTTGGCGAGGATGTGGAGAGAGAGGAACACTCCTTCATTGCTTGTGGGAATGCAAACTAGTACAACCACTTTGGAAAGCTGTCTGGCGCTTTCTCAGAAAAATGGGAATAGGGCTTCCTCAAGACCCAGCCATCCCACTCCTTGGAATATACCCAGAAAATGCACTACCACACAACAGGGACATATGCTCAACCATGTTCACAGCTGCTTTATATGTAATAGTTGGAACCTGGAAGCAGCCTAAGTGTCCCTCAGTAGAAGAATAGACTAAGAAACTGTGGTACATTTACACTATGGAATACTACTCAGCTATTAAAAGCAAGGAATTCCCGAAATTTGTGGACAAATGGATTGATCTAGAAATTATCATAATGAGTGAGTTCACCCAGAAGCAAAAAGAGACAAATGGTATATACTCACTTATATCAAAACACTAGTCCAAGGAATACGTACCATGAAAATCTTTACTTACCAAGAAAGTGGGTCAGAGGAGAAGATATCCTATTGAGACTTTAGGCGAGAGTAGCATGGAAGAATGGGGAAATAGTAGGATCCACAGGGTCCTGGAAACCTACAAGAAGAACTTTATGACAGGCAGATCTGGATTCTGGGGTCTTCCTCAAAGTAAGGCACAAGCCAAGGAGAATATAAGCAGTAAGCTTCGAACCCCTACCAAGCCCTAGCCGACGAACAGGATATTCTCCACTGCTGAGTGGAGAGTGAAATCTGACTCTCACACGAACTCTGGTGCCCCTTTTCTGACCAAGTCCCCGGGAAGGGGAGACCTCGTGGCACTCAGAGGAAGGATAGCAAGTTACCAAGAAGAGACTTGATATTCTAAGAGCATATATAGGGGGTGGAGGTCTCCCTCAATCATAGACATAGGGGAGGGGAGGAGGGGGAAGTGGGAGGGAGGGAAGAATGGGAGGAAACAGGGGAAGGGCTAACAATCGAGATGTAATATGAATATATTTATAAAATTATTAAGAAAAAAAGAATGAACCCAAAGAATTAATTGGAGGATAAACAAAGTCACTGGCATTTGTTAGCAAGTAAAAATAAGGGTAATGGAATGTGTTGAGGGCAGAGTTTCCGAAGGTTGTTTTTTTCTTTCTTTGTTTGTTTTCCTAACTCACTATGAACTTTCCTCCTCCCTGTCTGCCTCTCTTCCACTTCCATCTCCGCCCCCACACCTGCCACACATACATCTCTTCAAAGCAGCTTCTCAAGTACATGTCACTATATTTTTGACAGATTAAATTAAGTCACACCATGCACAGAATTTATGTCATCAAAGGGATGCTCTAAAAGACTTCAATGTGATTTGAATATGTGTATATATTGGAAGAGACATAAATGTATGCAGGAATGTGTGTGAACTTGTATGCATGTGTTTGTAAGGCAGAATTCTATGTCAGCTGCTTCCCAGGAGCTCTCCATCCTGCTCTACTTCCTGAGACAAGCTTTCTAATTGGCCTAATGCTTACCATGTAGGAGCCAAGGGTAACTGGCCAGTGAACTCCAGAGATTTTCCTGTTTGTACCTAGCAGACACTAAGATAACAAGTACATGTCATCTTGCCTGGCTTTTTATGTGGATTATTGAGGTTTAGCTCAGGTCATAAAGCTTGCAAGGTAAATAGGTTACCATCTGAGTAGCCTTCCTACTCTCAAATATTATGATATTTTAAAATCTGTACTAGTATGAAAACTAGATTAAGTTATTTAATATGCACATGCATATATACATATACATGATTAAGAGATATTTTATATATACAACATTTGTGAAAACTTTCATACACACACACAGATGCATGCACACACACACACACACACACACACACACACAGACACATATATATATACTCACTAAAATCTCTTGAGATTTAAGCCATGTAGTATTTTTCCCAGATAAATTTCTCTCTTACTTCAGTGTGACTTCTTTTAGTCATATCTGCTCTTTATCTCTTATATGTGTTTTTCCCCAGTCTCACTCAGATCCATACTCAGAAGATGACTTCCTCAAATCCATAGACCCTTGCAGCCCCAGAGCTGAAGGTTTTTGCTTACTACTGTTAAATATTCCTTGGCCTTTATCCCTAGTGTTAAATGGCAGCAACAGGAGTTCTCTCTAGTTGTAGTGCCAGCCTTTCTCTGTCTTACTCTCCTCTGTACTCTGACTTTCCTCACAAGACTCCTTGGCCTCCTGGATGTTTAATTTCAGCACAGAAATATGCTATGAAATTATCTTCTACAAAACAAACAATATAGAGAGAGCAAGCCAACTGCCTGAATTGAACCTCTCCATTTTTTCCAGTTCTACCCAGATACTGTTTCCTTGCCTTTTACCTGGTCCTTCCCTTTCCCCATATTGACCAATATACATTGAATTTGTACTTAAGGACACCATGGAATGCATCTATGGTGCAGTAGAGAGACAGACAATGGCTATAACTCTCTGCTAAGCAACAAAGCTGAGGCTTAGTCCTTTTTAGTTTCCAAAAAGCAAGCATATACATAAGTGTATTATCATACATTTTGTGTTCTTATGAATAAACTACATACTCTGCACAATTCCCTGTTTTCTTCCCATGGGTTTCTATTATCTCTTTCCAAACTTGCAATAAAGAATGAATTGAAAAATCACTCCCCTTTATGCTACTTTTGAAGCAAGACTGAGTCAATATTTTCTGGAGATGGGCTAACTTCAGGACAATATTATAGCCTCCAGGGAGAGAACACCCCAGAAACAGCCTATGCCTTCAGGAAAGGTGTGTTCCACCAATAAGAAAAGCAGAAAACACATTCTTCTAAAGGAACAAAAAGTCTTAAATAAGATTATGTGGTGTCCACAAAATTCTTCTAGTGGTCTATGATATATGAAGGATATGACATTTCCTTAAAGACCTAGAGAATGGAGGGTTGGAGTCTCTACGAAGTGACATCTAAGCTGGTATTTGATAGTTCAGAACAAATACTGCTGAGAAGGGATCTAGGGATGTGAGTTCTACCCAACATGACCTTGAGTGTAAAGACATTGACAGAGAACGCAGCTAAGTTTCTATGTCCAAATCTCAAATAAAAGACTGATGCAGGTGGTGAGAAGAGAAAAATGCACATAGACAGATAATGGTGGAAAGTTGGACAGAGCTAAAGGGGCTTTTGACTTTGTTCAGGAGCAAATACTAACCTGCATAACACAGTGCATACTGGAAAGCTTGTGACAGACTTGGCATGTTAGCAAAATAGAAAGTTCAGTTGTTCAGCTGTAGAGACATTTCTTTGCTGGTATAAAGACCTATGTCTTCAAGAATCCATTGTAAACTGAAGACCAAGAGCTCTCTATGAATCAGTTTACAGCACCATATAGGAAATGCTTAGAGACCCAATCTTTTAGGTTAAACAACTATGAAAATCTTGGCATTTTGGTTCAATCATGATTGTAGACAATCATGATTCTACTATTGAATCATTGCCTGTAAGTTACTCTTATCAATCCCATATGCATACACATAAACATATTCATCATATATGTGTGTGTGTTGGGGGTGTACTCATCCACTGTCTCTAACACACACACACACACACACACACACACACACACACACACACACACACACATTGTCAGTTCTGTTCTTTTAGAAACCCCTGAGTAATAAAGGGCCACAATCTTACATTGTTGTTGTTTCTGTGACTAAGTACTCTGACGGTAGAGCTTAAAGGAGAACTGATAGCAGGCTACCAAGAAGAGACTTGATAGCCTATGAGCATATACAGGGGAAGGAGGTCCCCCTCAGTCACAGTCATAGGGGAGGGGAGTAAGGGGAAAATGGGAGGGAGGGAGGAATGGAAGGATACAAGGGATGGAATAACAATTGAGATGTAATATGAATCAATTAATAAAATATCTAATAAAGGAGAACTGATTATTGTGGCTCACAGTTCCAAGAGGATATATTTCATTATTGTGGGGGAAGATGCAGTTTCAGTTTAGAAAATTATGTTGGTAGGAGCAAGAGGCTAGCTGGCTACATTGGATGCACACTCACAAAACAGAAAGTGAAATCGAAGTGGGATATTTCCAAGGCTTTACCTCCTAAAGCTTCCAAATTCTTCCCAAATAGACTATCTTAAAACACATGTGCTTATGGCTATTTCACTTACAAACTCCAAATGTTCACGTTCATAAACTAGTTAATTATACCTAGAAGGTACCTTTGCATACAAAATCCATACACAATATCTACTAAGACAAACAGTAATTAGATAGAGGAAAGGAATTCTGGGGCTTCACAACAGACCATTAAGGATGGCAGAATATATCTTTAAGAAAAAAACAAACATAATGGCCAGATTCCTATATGAAATTCTGGTTTATGCTTGGTCTTAAGTAAGCAGGTTTCTACAACCAAGAAATCAGGAAAGCATGGAAGGAATTCTTGTAAGCATTCACACTGCAGCAAGCATTAGTGTGTTGCCAGAGTTTAAAAAAAAAAATAGGTTACTTGCTGTCCTTCCTCTGAGTGCCACCAGGTCTCCCCCTCCAGGGGACATGGTCAAATGTGAGGCACCAGAGTACGTGACAGCAAGTAGCCAAGAAGAGACTTGATACCCTATGAGAATATATAGGGGGAGGTAATCCCCCTCAGGAACAGTCATAGGGGAGGGGAATAATGGGAAAATGGGGGGGGGAGGAATGGGAGGATACAAGGGATGGGATAAACATTGAGATGTAACAAGAATAAATTAATAAAAAAAAATAGGTTACACACCACTTAATTTTAAATTAGCTATAACTCAAAGGAATTGGATGAAGACATTTCTTTACAAGAATGCTCTAACTACGTTTATGACAACTTTATGAATAGGTAGCCCTATTTGGAAGGAAAAAAGATGTCCTCCTATAGATGAACAGAAAAACTACATGATGTTATCCTAACAAGAAATAAGAAGCCCTCTTTTGCCTGGGCTGTGTTTGCAAGAGACTCCCAAAACATACAGACATATTATTATTGCCCTTGATAGGTCCCAGAGGTGGAAGGTAATTTATTATTGCAAAAAAATCACATACCTCAGAAACAGGGCCCAAAGACCCTCGATCTGGAGCTGAACTGAATGCTCATTTCATTCACATCAGCATTCAGGGCACATGAAGGCACCATGCAAACTACTAAAGAAGGGAAACTACTAACAGTGGAGCATGATGCCTAGGATCCACAACAAAGATCAGTGTAATTTATTACGGGGGCAGTAATCACACATATACCTTGTCAGTAACCAGCAATTCTCTAAATAGACTAAAGACAAGCTCAACAGAGTAAGCCCATGCCTGGTACAGGAAACCTGGCTAACTAACTGACTCATTGCTAATGAAGTCATGGTTATTGGAGGAGAATCTACAACCACCTAAACTAGCATAATGAACAGTCTATAAATATTTGTCTTTATACTCAAAGACATATGTAAATATTTAACCTAAATATAATTAATCTTATTCTCCAATATAATCATTTCCTAAAATACCTAATTTGAAGTTCATTTCATATTTTCAACTTAAGAATTCATCTTTTTACCTGAAAATAACACCAAATCTATTTTTTGTCATCATTATAAACTTAAAAAATGGGAGAAGATGTCCCAGTCTATAGAGTACCTTCTTCATATGAATGAAGATGTGGGTTTGCACCTCCAGCACCCACATAATGCCAGATGGAAGAGATCATGGTTGGTACCCCAGAATTCTCCTCCTTATTGTTGAGATACAATATCTTTCTTTACTGTTTGTTGCATCTTCTAAGATTTAGAAGTTACATGTAAGGCAAATTTAAAAAGTATGCCTTGCTCCTCTCTCAGCTAAGACTCTAAGACAATATCTGGGCATGGGTACTTTGCTGTCAAAGTGCTGTTTTTCATCTATACCTGTGCTTTTTAATTGGTCTGAACTGCCGTATCCTTGCTTTTACCCAAATGTTAATCCATTCTCTCAAGGATATAATTTCTGTACCATTACATGTCAGGTTTCTTAAATGCTGAAGCTACCAGAGTAATAATTCCAGACAGGAGCATGTATCTTTCTCAACACTTGTTTGATTCCAACTTCCTTTATTGTTTCTCTTAACAGTCTAATTCCTTTGGACATAGTTGATTTCCCATTCTTTTACTGAATATCATATTACTAAATCTCAAGGAAGGGGCCTCTTTTATCTGCAATAGTAGAAACCTTGCCAAATTGGTTTAAATAAAAAGAGTTTAATACTTTAAACATCTGTAAATCCAGATGTGGGGAAAGCTTAAGGGTTCTTTAAAGGAGTGTGTATTTTTTTTTCTTAATCTATATATGTGTATGGGAGGGTAGTTTGTTGAAACTGTGGGTGCATATTGGTGGATGCCACAATACCTCAGAAGATATTTGTTTTGCTTTTCATCTTGTTTGAGACAGGGTCTCTTGTTTACTTCTGCATATGCCAGGTTAGCTGATCTGTGAGATTCCATGTGTCTTCTATCTCCCCCTTCCATCTATAGAAGTACTTGCTACCTTGTGTTTTTTTATGTATTTTCTGAGGATGCAAACTCCAGTCTTCACCCTTAGGCTACAAATGCTTTACCCACTGAGCTACCTGGCCAGACTCTACCAGAAGAGTTCTATGATCTCTTAAGCACTGACCCTTTGTGCAACTTTCCTCACTGCCACCCACAGAGACAATTACCACCTCAATATTCAGGATGGTTCACTTTTAAGTAGAATCTACATGCTTAGAGCTACCTTTCATTAAGAAGGGAGAAATTAAACACCACCACAAATAATACAGAAATAAACCATAATGAGAATTCAGCCAGAGATGGTTATCAACTCCCATTCCTCAAGGCTCACTGATTATTGTGAAGGGGGTGGCAGGGAGACATAAGAGCTTGATGAGGGGAGGAGTGTTATGAAATGCTCTCCTCTGTTCAAGGCTGCTGTACACAGGAACAGCTGACTTATGTATGTGAACATATGTGTAGGTCATGAAGTTGGGGAGAGAAGGAGTTGAACGGAGGAGTTGGGAAAGCATATGATCAAGATAGTTGGTATATACAGGAAATTTTCAAATAATAAATAATAACAAGTTTTTTAAAAAGAATACTTACTTTTTAATCTGATTTGAAAATGTGGAAACTGTGATTTTTTTCCGTAGTATAAAAGATGGATGTTATTGGATACATTGCTGAAACTAGGGAAGGTGTAGACTCACCTGCTTCTGGGCCCCTGGCTGAGGCTCCCTGCCAAGTACCCCATCAGCGTGTGTATGTCACCATGTCTCCTTTGACACACTTCTCAAGTTTACTGTGATAAAAGTTTATTAATCAAAGTTGAGAAGTGCTTTCCTTGAAAAAGTAACAAGTTTATGAGGTATCATTTCTCATATCTACAGGGAAATGACAGTACTTTACTATTTTCAAATCAAAGCCGCTCACTTTCCAGTCTAACTGGATTGTGAAATAATCTTGTTGCATGTAGCTTTTTGGAATGAAATGCTAATAGCATTCAAAGAAATAGAGTTGCGAAGAATGATTGCAATGCATTTAGCAGCTGTTTCAATCAAAACGGCATCTATCATTTTATTCCTTGTTAGGCTGAAATACATTGGCAACATGGCTGCTGTCAGAGCACATGTAGCTCATGGATTTTAGGACCTAATTGCCCCAAATACTTTTAAGCTGAAGGAGTCTGAGGAAACAATAGAAGTCAGAAGATCATTCTCACCTTGCCCTGGCCATGCTATCTAAAGCGGATCTTATAACCTACTCAGGTTTCCTGAATGTCTTCTGAAGTAAGATGCTCATATGCCTTCCTCATGCAGAGGAAAGGACTGTCTATCTATCAGCCTATGTATATCTATCTATCTATCTATCTATCTATCTATCTATCTATCTATCTATTTATGTATCTATCAGAATAAATCTGAATAAGCAAGCCTGCTCATGTTTCACAAATTGTCACGCTTAGGTTACCCTTTCCCTATTCTGTTTGTATGTATTTGTGTTGTGTATGTTGTGTGTGCATGTGTATGTGTACATGTGTGTCTGTGCATGTGAGGGCCATAAGAAACTTTAGGTATCATCTATTTCTATGAGACATCTTTTTTTTTTTTTTTTTCATAGATTCATGTATGCTCTTTGGTCCATGAGCCTCAGGAGCCTGTCAGTCCCTAAATGGGCAGTGCAGGAATTACAAGCACATGCTACCACATTCACCTATTATACCTTGGGAATTATTGAGTTTGAAAGTCCTGATGATTGCGAGAAAAATTCTTTGCTTGCTATTATACATTCACAGCCCAAACTTATTTTTTAAAATAAGACATGACATACTTGATAGGGCATGACTTATAGCATTAAAGTATTGAATGAATATGCAAGGGTTTGGGGTTTTGACATATTTCTGCAGTGTTTTGCACATTTAAAACTTAGAGACATCTGGTGTGTCTGAATGTATCACACATGTACACAAATACCTACACCCATACATGCACATTTCAATACACAAACATATGCATGCATGGCAAAAAGCAACAACTTGACGAGGTGCAAAATAAGTTTTATAAAAAGCAAAATTAAAGAATGGGTTTTAGTTCTAGATTTGCTTTGCTACTAAGGAGATTCTTCAAAAAACTTGTAAGAGCTCATATCTCAACTGTAATATTCTGGGAGTTTCTTGACCAACCTTGACTAACAGCTCAGTAAAGGGGTTCCTATGCCTACTGTAAGGAATTTTTTGGATGATCTTTGACTCCAGGAAGAACCTGTGATATCCCAAATGTTACATTGTTATTTAAGTGTATGAATATTATTTTATAACAACTTATGTTTATTATAGTTATTTTAGACAGTTAATACTATGATTATTTATGATATTTTTAAATGTTCCCACTGTTATTTCACCCCTCATTTTGTTTTGTTTTCTTCCTCCTCCCTAATTAAAGTCCTTCTGAGTTTTTCCATATCGATTATTAGATTACTTGAATTCAGGTTTCCCCCTCTCTATTGCCACCCTGCATCTCAGAAATTATTTATTTTTACTTTCCTATATTTTGCAGTTACTGTAGGGTATGTACTCACATCTTAAAATTCAGAGATAGGAGCATCAGATGTGAGAGAACATATGATGCTTGTCTTTATTGGTGTAAATAACCTCACTTATTATATTTTCTCTTTCCATATATTTATCTACAACTTCCTTCCTTCTTTTCTCTCTCTCTTTCTTTCTTTTTTCTTTCTACCTGAGACAAATTTCTCTGTGTACATCTGGCTGTCCTGAAACTCACTCTGTAAATCATGCTGGCCTGAAATGCAGAGATATGCCAGCCTCTGCCTTCCAAGTGCTGGGTTTAAATGTGTATACAACCAGCATCAGCTTATCTAAAAATTCCGTGACCTAATTTTTCTTTGAAGCAGAATAATATCCTATACTGTACAAGTACTATATTTTGATTACCCATTCCTTGGTAGAAAGCCATTTAGATTGTGCCCATTTCCTAACTATTATGAATCAGGCAGACATGAACATAACTGCATGAATATTTTGGGAAGTGGGTCATCCAGTTTTTAAGAATATGCACAAACTGGTATATATGGCTAATATGGTAGATTTATTTTTATCTTTTTGAGAATTCACAGTAGTTTTTAAAATTGGTGAACCAGATTGCAATCTCATCATGAGAGAATAATTGTCTCCTTTCCCTCTCATTCCCTCCAGCAGTTGTGGTCCGTTGTTTTGCTGATACTAGCCATTCTAACAGGGGTAAAATAAAACCTCAGTGTTGTTTTGATTTATATTTCCCTAATTGCTAGAGACGATGAACATGTTTTGAGATATTTCTTAGACATTTCTGATAATTCTTTGTTTATCTCCCAAGTGCATTTTTTAACTAGTCATTTATTTGTTTGTTTCTCGAATTCCTTATATATTCTAAATAATTGATTTTCTGTCAGTTGTATAGCTGGCAGAGATAGTCTCTCGGCTGTAGACTACCCATTCACATAGGTGATTCTTTATTTAGTTATGCATAAGTTTAGTTTTAAGAAGTCCTACCTGATATTTATTGGTCATAGTTTTTGGGTAAATTGAGTTCTGTTCAAACAGTCTGTTCCTACATCTATACCATGTAGGGTAATGATGAGCAATACATTTTGTGTGTGTGTGTGTGTGTGTGTGTGTGTGTGAGAGAGAGAGAGAGAGAGAGAGAGAGAGAGAGAGAGAGAGAGAGAGAGAGAGAGAGAGACAGAGACAGAGACAGAGACAGACAGAGACAGAGAGAGACAGAGAGAGACAGAGACAGAGGCATGGACAGAGACAGAGACAGAGATACATAGAGAAATAGTTATGCCTCGTGCCCAGCAATGCTTAAAGAGTCCAGAAAAGGGTATCAGATCCTCTGATACTTTAGTTATAAGTGGTTAGGAACTATTAAATAGATGCTGGGAACAAAATCAGGGTCTTCTGGAAGAATAGCATGGCTCTTAACTACTGAGCCATCTCTCCTGCTCACTGCCAAGGCATTTTTAAAAGCATTATTAGTTTTAAACCAATACTTTTTCAGAAAGCATAAGAAACAATTATTTACTTTACTTTCCACCCATTCTCCTTTCCCCTGTACATACACTTTCCTTCAGGATTGTATTATGATTAAACCTCAGAGTTTTTCTTATTTTAATCACCATAATATTACACAATATAGATGTTTTGCTTCTTGCTTTTTTTCACTAATTAATAAACTGAAAATCTTTTATTTGTGCACAGGCTGCCCATTCATGCTTTCTTATATCACTTCAAAATTCTGTTGTTCTTCCAAAACATCTTTGGTTTCCTTCAAATCTTTGGTTATCCCATTCAAGATTATCAACTGATTTAATCCATGATCTTCCCAAATAAAGTCTACTTCTAAAACACATTTGTAGAAGTCATGTTTCTGGCCCAGATGATGCATCATTGCAAAAATGTAGGATATTGCAAAAATCAGTGTCTACACAGCATGTGAGAAGATGAGGCTCTCCATGTCCCACATCTAAAAAATGATTTGATTATTTCTCTTAGACAAATGGAAATGACTTCCAGAAAGCTTTACTTTGTCTTTTGTTGAAAACACTTTCAGATATTAATATTTGATCTTATATTGTGTGTGAGAAAGTGGGGGAGATAGAAACATGGCGAGAGAGAGAGAGAGAGAGAGAGAGAGAGAGAGAGAGAGAGAGAGAGAGAGAGAGCACACGTGTGTGCAAGGGAAGCAAACAACCTCTGGCAATATTTCTTTGCCCCATCAAACTGGTTTTATGAAATATTCTCCCCCATTGACCTATACTTTATCAATTAGCCTACTCTGGGTGGGCATTGAGTAATAAGAATCTACCCATATCCATCTCCTCAGCACTGAGATTACAAGTATAAAGTACAATGCCTGGTTTTCTTGATGAGTTTTAAGAATTTACCTTGGGGCCCAGTGCTGTCAGGCAAGCAGTGTACTGACAGAGGTACTTCCCTAACCTCTTTGTTTTCCTTTTGTATTGATTCTCAGTACCATATTTTTTTTTCAATCAAATATTTTATTTTCCTGTAGGTAAGTTTAGAAATGGTACCAGAAAGGGGGCTTCCAAGTTAGCGACAGGATTCACCCTAGTGACAAGGGGCAGTCTGAGGTAACTATGTTATGAACATTCACTTCAGCATGTCCCGGTTCTTCAGTAGATGAGAGAGATGTTTTCTCCTCCAAATAATTCTGAAAATAACCATCTTCCTTCAAATCTCAGATCTTTGCTAGTAATACCACATCTGTGTTAAAAATTCTTTGCACATAGGGGAGGGGAATAATGGAAAAAGGGGGGGGGGGAGGAATGGGAGGATACAAGGGATGGGATAAACATTGAGATGTAACAAGAATAAATTAATAAAAAAAAGTAAAAAAAATAAATAAAAAAAAAAGAAAGAAATGGTGAAAAGGCATGGCTATCAGGAGGCAGGATCAGTGAGAAGATAGGGCTCTTGGGAAAAGCATAGTCTGTGAGAATGCAGGTATGATAAATAGAAGATGTGTTCTGTGACCAGGAGGAACCCGTGAGACAATGTGGCCAAGAGAAGGTGGCACCAAGACGCACTCTATCTCAGTACCATATTTATCAAACTTTTCTTTCACTGTTATGATTACTTCTCTATACTCTATATGGGACATTATGTATGATTGCCTGAAAATCCATCCAGTAATAGTCTCACTATTCACAAAGAGGACAAACCTGTCCTTCCATTCAATTATGAACATACCTCACAGGGCACTTCAACTCCATGCTCTTTGTGCTTTTTTCACAGGGTACTTCATACTTTTTGGGAAGCAAATACATGCACAAACAGTATGGTACAACATGTACATTCAGAAATTATCTGCCAGTCCCCTTCCAAGAACTGATTTCTCTTCCTAAGCAATTGCTCTTCAAATGAAGGACATTACACAGCACTGGTCAAATAGTTAATTCTTGAGAAGTTTATAATTTTCTTTCACATTGAAGAACCAGATCCTTTTTGTGGTTCTGATTAAGTAAACTAAACCTCAAGCCTTCTTGTAAATCAACTCAGGCCAACCTACACATTTCAGATGTGGAGTAAAAGACACACGGCTGGAAATTGCAAACATCGCATCATAGACAGCAGAATCTAGGAATGAAAAACTGGGTTTCTGCCACAGTGTAAAGTTTTCCCCTCTGTGTTCACAAGTTCATTCAAGTATAAAAAGTTGCAATACCAAATTGAAACTAATAATTATCTTGAAGTATTAAGCACTCACTAAAGGGGCATTGTGAACTAAAAAGCACCTCTTTTATTTTTCTTAATCAATTGTCGTGTGTGTGTGTGTGTGTGTGTGTGTGTGTGTGTGTGTGTGTGTGTGTGTGTGTGTGTGTACATGCATGCATCCACACATGCATAGATGCCAAAACAAATGTGTGGAATACAACAACGTCAGATGTTTGACTACACCCTCTACTCTGTTTGAGATAGGTCTATTTTTGTGTACTTCTGTAAGTGTCATGATAACTGGCCCAGGGGCTATTGTTTCACCATAAGAATGCTGGAATTGCTGAAGATACTACACACTTCAGACACAGGATGTTGAAGATTAAAGCTGGACCTGACCTGGAAGTTTTTACTCTGGGAAATAGGTCCCATTACACCCAACATTATTAGGTAAGCTGCCAAGGGAAGAAAACAATCAAAAAACTTGGCCAGCTGTAAAACCTATGAGACACTATGTGCAGTACAGCAACATACACCCAAGTGTACACACAGTGGTATTTATATATCATGGGTAACTAACAAGCACCAATTGGAGATATAGCTCTCTAAAAAAGGGGAAATCTATATCTAATGCTATAAAATTAGCCAATTACATGTGGTTGTGGTCCTGGACCTGAAAAGAAAACCTACTACTGTCAGATTCTTAAACAAATATAATTCCTAACTACAGTCTAAATACTTATTCTTACATGCACTGGTAAGTGTAACTCTCATCCCTCGTCAAAGAAGCTTACTTTGTACTACACAATGACTGTTACAGAAATCCACAACTGGTCAAGATACAGACAACAGGGTGGCACTAGAGCAAACTACTAGGATTTTTTTCTCTTCCTTTCTCTGTTATATGTACATAGGAATATGCTCAGTGATGCAGAGTTGATGACATATGATGACATGAATTGATAATTTTTGACATATGTATATATCATGATACTCTCTTCTTAAGTAAAGCAACAGGTACATCTATCAGCTCAAAATATCTTCACATGTTCCTCTTTATAGTTTGAAAATATTGATTTTGCTTTGTCTTTTTGCTTTTAAAAATTTTTGTTGAAAAGCTCATTGAGCATACAACTTACTTTAACTGATTTTATAAGCAACATAGTTGTATTAGTTACATTCATCCCTGATGTGAGAAGCATACTTTTGAATGAAGAAGAAGCTTAATGTAGCTCACAGTTTGTGGGTACAGTCTAGTGCAGTGGGAATAATAAAGTGGCAGAAGGTTGAGGTGCCTGGTCCCATTGAATCTATAGTCACAGAAGAGATGGAGATGAATCCCTATCCTCTGCTTGCTTTCTTTTTTTGAGTCAGCCTAGATACCAGCATATGGGCTAGTTTCACCCATAGTTGAGGTAGGTGTTCCCACCTCAGTTGGCCTAATCTAAATCTCCCATGTAGGTATGCCTGGGAATTTGTCTCTAAAATGATTCTAGATTCTACCAATTTGACAATTAATTTTAATTATCACCACAGTATCATTAAGTATATTACACAGTACACTGTACAGTGACTCTCTGGAAATTAATGACTTTTCTTTTTTTTCCCTTTTTTTAATATTAATATATTCAAATAACATCTCAGTTGTTAGCCCATCCCTTGTATCCTCCCATTCCTCCCCCCTCCCGCTTCCCCCCCTATTCCCCTCCCCTATGTCTGTGACTGAGGGGGACCTCCTGCCCCTGTATATGCTCATAGAGTATCAAGTATCTTCTTGGTGACCTATTATCCTTCATCTGGGTGCCACCAGACGTCCCCATCCAAGGGACATGGTAAAATATGGGGCACCAGAGTTTGTGTGAAAGTCAGATCTCCTTTTCCACTTAAAGGTGGAGAATGTCCTGTCCATTGGCTAGTCTGGGTAGGGGTTCGAAGTTTACTGCCTATATTTTCCTTGGCTGGTGCCATAGTTTGAGGAGGAACCCAGGGCCCAGACCCGCCTGCAGTTTTTCCAGGACCCTCTGGATCCTTCTATTTCCTGATTCTCCCAGGCTTCTCACACCTAAAGTCTCAATAGGATGTCCTCCCTTCTGACCCACTTTCCTGGTAGGTAAAGTTTTTCATGGGGACGTACCCCTTGGACTACTGTCTCAATATAAATGAGTATATACCATTTAACACTTTTTGCTTCTGAGTGAACTCATTCATTATGATAATTTCTAGTTCAATCCATTTGTCCACAAATTTCGGAAATTCCTTGTTTTTAATAGCTGAGTAGTATTCCATAGTGTAAATGTACAACAGTTTGTTTATCCATTCTTCTACTGAGGGACACGTAGCCTGTTTCCATGTTCTGGCTATTATGAATAAGGCAGATATGAACATGGTTGATCATATGTCCCTGTTGTGTGGTAGTGCATCTTCTGGGTATATTCCAAGGAGTGGAATAGCTGGGTCTTGAGGAAGCCCTATTCCCATTTTTCTGAGAAAGCGCCAGATAGCTTTCCAAAGTGGTTGTACTAGTTTGCATTCCCACCAGCAGTGAAGGAGTGTTCCTCTTTCTCCACATCCTCGCCAGCATATGGTGTCAGTTATGTTATTGATCTTAGCCCTTCTGATGGGTGTAAGATGGAATCTCAGTGTCGTTTTGATTTGCATTTCTCTGATGACTAAGGAGGTTGAGCATTTCTTTAAGTGTTTCTCAGCCATTTGATATTCCTCTGTTGAGAATTCTCTGTTTAGTTCTGAGCCCCATTTCTCTATTGGGTTATTTGGTTTGGTGGTGTTTAATTTCTTGAGTTCTTTATATATTTTGGATATTAGACCTTTGTCAGATGAAGGGTTAGTGAAGATATTTTCCCAGTCTATAGGCTGTTGCTTTGTTCACTTGACAGTGTCTCCTGCCTTACAGAAGCTTCTTGACTTTTCTTTACATAATTCTGTAAATATTTTTGAAATTGAAGCTTATGGATTTTTATGAATATGAAAGAAAAGAATGGGGCTATTTCAGTGGCAACAAAACCACTATCCTCTGAGATTAATGGCTAGGAGTAGAGCATGTTTGAGAAAAAACAATATCTTAATTTAAGTGATAAATACAAATTCAGGTTTGTATTACTGTTATAGCTAAAAATGATGTAAATATAATAAGACAGTTGATGTATACTTAGAGTGTAATAGAGAACACTGAAATTGTGCATTTATGAATGAAAGCAGATGATGTCAAATCAATATATGAAAAATCTGTTTGCGGTCCACCACTTGGTAGAAAAGAAACACAAGCAATGCAGTATCTAGGTGGCAGTGAAGAATGCAGGTACCAAGTGAGATTGTTGGTGGAATTAGAGTGGGCCATGCCCTGATTAGAAACCAGCCACAGGGCAGCTAATAAGAGACATTCCAATATTACTTTTCTGCCATTTGCTACATCCATATGAGTGATTTTAGCATTGGTTTAACATGTATCTTTTCTATTTACCATAAGTCACATCTTTGATGATTTTGTCCTTTATATTGATCTACTAGAAGAGAATGAGTCATAGCATAAGTGGTCACAAATTATTTATGGAACAGCAGTAGACTATACACAGAAATAAGGATGATGTATTAAGGTAATATGAACGTTAATAGTGCAATAGCCATCAATGAACATTAAAGTCTACACTGAACTCAGGGAACGAATTGAGTAGATGTAAAAGGAATACACTCTCTGGGTCACATGGGAGGCTGCCACCTGTTAGTTCAGAAAAATTAAGATTGAAATACAGTTGAACATAGAGGTCTTTAGGTGATCTTTCTGGGTTTACTTTCTCATGCCCAGTGGACAATCATTTCCTTTTTCTTGTTTTATTTGCTGTTTTTTATTGTAGAGAATCATAGAGATATAGCAAACTTTTATGTGCAAAGAATTATTAAGAACATCAGAAAATAAGGGGCTATGGAGGTTGCTCAGTAGATAAAATGCTGGCTTTACAAGCACAAAGTATGTGATTGGATCCCCAGAATCCATTCAAAATGCTGGATGTGGTGGTATGGACCTACTAAAAAGAGAGAATATGAAGAACACAAAGTCTCCCAGACAATTGGAAGACTCCAGGTTCAATGAGAGATCCTGTCTCCAAACTTATGTTTCAGGTAGATAGAAGAATATACCTAATGACAACCTTCCACGTACATTAACACCAGCACATGCATACACACTCAAAACACACATTCACATACATACACACACACTCATAACATGCATATATACACTTATAACATACATATATACACTCATAACACATGGATACACACATTGTAATACACATACATATTCATAGCACACACATATACAAATTAGCTCATATGCATATAAAATAAAAAATCAGAGCAAAAGCCTATGTTTTTTAATAGTACCAAATAAAATGACATTTGGTAGAGCTGCTTATGCAGTATGATATATTTATGCAGTGGGACAAAAGCATTGGGACTCAACAGTGGAATCCTGCAGTATTCAGTAGGCATATCCTCCATTCACTGAGGTTTTCATTATTGTTGAATCTATTTAAGGTGTTGGATTTCCAAGTATCAGCTACTTTAAAAATGTATTTTTCAAGTACAGTGCTAAAAGAGTAGAGTACATACATGTTTTAATAGCGGCTAAACATAACCACTACTTGTACATCCATTAAAGCTGTTGTTTTGATGTTATCTTATTTTCTTTGTTTTAATTTTATTTTATTAATTTATTCATATTACATCTCAATGGCTATTCCCTCCCTTGTATCCTCCCATCCCTCCTTCCCTCCCATTTTTCCCTTTCTCCCCTCCCCTATGACTGTGACTGAGGGGAACCTCCTCCCCCTGTATATGCTCATAGGCTATCAAGTCTCTTCTTGGTAGCCTGCTATCCTTCCTGTGAGTACCACCAGGTCTCTTTCATAAAGGTTGGAGTAAGCGTAGTTTCAAATCATGGGACAATCTTGACTCTGTTATTTGACCATAGAATGTGGCTGATGACACTAAGAAAGAGAAAATTTTGTTTAATGATATTTTCGCTGTAATCTTGTTTACTCTCAACCACTCCTAATATCCACAGAATTATAAAATCCAGGAAGGAAAAGCACAGCCACTTGTATTTATTTTGTTGGCAGATGTGTGACCTTGCCATCACATCTGTCAATGCTAATGTTGGCTGCTATTCTATGGACTAAACAGAACTCATAGTCACACTTTCTAACCAGAGTCTTGTGTTCCATCCTCTCTGACATACACAGGGACTCCACTAAATTAGAGATATCCAATGCTCTCTTCTCTGTGTAGAACTCTATACTTGGATAAACTAAAAACCGACTCTGGTTGTAACCCCCACGCATGCAGCAATTTCCTGCTGAGCTTTTATCCACAGTCCTGAAAGTAGAAGTCAGACACTCTTAGTTTCCTGCAGGGATTGGAAATGAAACTGGTTCTTTGATGGGGCAGACAAGAACAAATAATTGCATGTTCCCTGGCTTTTGTCTTGTGGAAGCTAATTCTGATTGATAATTGGATAGGATTTAGAGTCACCTATGAGACAAATCTCTGGGTATGTGTGTAAGGGAATTTCTAGATTAACTGAGTTGGGTAGATCAGAACTAATATGGGTGACACCACACTACCATGGGCTGAAAGCAGGTAATAGTTGAAAGACAAAGCAAGCAGAGCACTAA
Organism: Acomys russatus; assembly: GCF_903995435.1. Lineage (NCBI taxonomy): Eukaryota > Metazoa > Chordata > Mammalia > Rodentia > Muridae > Acomys > Acomys russatus. Next base: position 9,901,608 of record NC_067142.1, read on the forward strand.
CACCCAGATATTACTGCTTCCTCACGGGGTGTAATGTGAACTACTGCCCAACTCAACTGCCATTATGACAAAATTTTTCCATAGTTTACTGAATACCCTGAAGTCATGAACCAAAGTATGTTGCTTCTGCCCAGTACTTGGTCCCTGCAGGGAAAGTAACTGAGACATCACCCACACTGTTGACTGCAGCTCTCCAGAGAGTCCTCCTGTTGCCTGGGAACTGATATTTTTCATGACCTTCCTTGTTCTCTTTGGAAAGGTCCTTGCTTTTCTCTATCTCCCTGTGCTCTCCTGGACCAAAGGTAAGACACTTCACATCCTAATAATCTAGTGCAGAATTAACTGTTCCTGTGGAAAGAAATTAAAAGATATCAAAAACAATACTTCTTAGTAACTTTTCTTCAGATGTATAAAACTAAAACATCCATAGTTAACAGATACAGCAACCCAGACAATAGAAAACAAACTACTTGAAATTCAAAACTACCCTGGATTCATGCTTTTCCAATATGCCATTCTACAGCTCCCTATATATGCTTTGTGTCTGCAAACCCTTTGAAATATAGTATTTGTTGGCAATAGCTTGCTATTCTTGTTAGTTCCCAGGCTGTCAAAACATATTTCTTGTTCTGTAAGTGTCTTAAAAATGCTCATGTGTAGCTATTTCCTCTGAATTGAAGCACTTTCTTTTATAAGAAGGTTCTTTAAAATTCAGTTGTTAAAATAACTTTTAAAGTTCAATTTGTAACTTTTAGGGAGTCACTGAAACAAGATTCATAGAGCTTGTTCTTGAAGTTTTATGAACAGTAACAATTGCTTTGACAAAGTGACTTACTGACCTGCCAATCTAGCTGCAAGTTATGCAGAGAGGTCCAGAATTGCAGCTTCTTTGAGTCCTTACACATACTGATATAGATTCTTTGGAGACAAGAAGGCTGTCATTTAGTTACTTGTATTCTCCTAAGTCACTGCAATAAAGCTCACTGGTTCAGTATGCTAGAATTTGTCATAAGTGCTCTATTCAGAGTGAGTTGATTATTATTCACATTTCCTCAAAAAAGTTGCTTAACAATAAGTACTTAGACAAGTAACAGAATATTCCATTTGGTGATTCATTTTCTTCTTTCATGCTAGCATGCATGCAGTTGCCTTTTTTCTCCACTGTTTTAAGATTGGCAAAATTGCACAAGTACTTTGATATGGTGAGTCATTTCACTGGACCAGGTTACTTTTTCCACATATTTTTGTTATTGCTTATTTTGAAAGTTAGAAGAGGTAGAACTCAGATCCCTCAACATCATAAAACCCTGGAGAATGAGAAGTTCTGATGTCAACTGAGTGGATCCCACCAGCATCATCCCACATTGGAGATGAGCCACTTCTGTCCTCTGTTTTCCCTTCAGCAGTCTGGAAGTTTTTCTCTTTGTTCTCCTTCTCTTCTCAACCTGCTGGCTGTGGCCACCACAGTACTGTGAGGCCAAAGGTGCAGTGCATATTCCACCTTCTTTTCCTCAATCTCTATCACTTTTTCAGAGACTTGTGCCTTGGTACTATATTGTGCTTCCTTTTGTGAAAATGGTAAAGCACCTTTACTCAAATATTTTATGGGTTTCACAACTTTATGCAGAATTTATGGCCTTGTAAGGATGGGTCAATTCTTGGATTTGTGGTTTTCAATTTTCCTACTGCCTTTAATGAGACATGCAAACAACACCAATTTCTTCTTTCTTGTCTCACAAGCAGAGATATGTTATCTATACTCAAATCCTGGAGCCAAAACCTCTTTCCTAAAATGTTTTTATCACAAAAGATGGCAAAATTTAAAAAAGGTCTTGGTGTTCCTCTAGTCCTTTATATCTATACTCTAATTTTACAGAGTGGAAGAGAGAAGTCCAGAGAGGTGAAATGATTTCCTTAAGCTCTACCAATGGCCAGTGACAGATGTCTAAGCTTTCAGGACTTAGCCAAAGTCTTCATTCAGACTTCTATTCTTTACCTGGGTACAACTTTATTATTCACAGATGACTGCAGGAGTTCACTTCTCAGAGAAATGAGCTAATTAACTAATGTGATGTTCCATACATCCCAGGTGAAATGCTAATGTGATGATCTGAAGAATAGGTATGAAATTAAACATTGGGAGAAAGCAGGTGTGGGACCTCTAAGGCTTCCTAGGAGCTTCTTATTTCCTCCTTTGGTGATTTATTCATGTGAGTGGGGGTGGGAGAGTCCTATTCATACACATGCATGTTGAGGAACCAGACTGACATTTGGAAAATTCTTTTCATGTTTCTCACCATTATTCATTGAAGCAGTATCTCTCAGATGATCCCAGAACTCACCAATATTATTAGCATAGCCAGCCAGCTAGATGAAAAGATACCCTGTTTCTGTGGGTCACCACATCTACCCAGTTTGTATTTTGGTTCAACTAACAATCAAGAAAATTTCCCACAGGAATGCCAATAGGCCAATCTGATCTAGAAGATTGTCAGTTGAGACCCTCTTTTCAGAAGACTCAAGGATACATGAAATTACATCTTCTAGCCAGCTAAAATTAAGCCTAAACCCATGTAAAAATGAAAAGAGAAAAAGGACTATACAAAGTTTTTTAATTTAATTTTATTAATTTATTCTTATTACATCTCAATGGTTATCTCATTGCTTGTATCCTCCCATTCCTCCCTCCCTCCTATTTTCCCCTTACTCCCCTCCCATATGACTGTGACTGAGGGGGACTTTCTCCCCCTGTATATGCTCATAGGGTATCAAGTTTCTTCTTGGTAGCCTGCTATCCTTCCTCTGAGTGCCACCAGGTCTCCCCTTCCTTTACTTTGACCTTTTCAAATGCATTGTGGAAGCCCTGTCACCATCTCTCCCTGTCTCTGTTGTCTCTGTCTCTGTCTCACACAGACACACACACACATACATACACACACGCACACACACACACACACACACAGCCATGCACACACCAACAAGTAAGTTATAACTGAAAGAACAAAATAAGGCAAAGAGCAGCTTTAACTCTGCACCATTCATGTACATATGTATCAGCCCTGCCCTAAGGAATGAATTTCAAGTAAATGTTGAAAAGTTATTTTTTTTCTCTAGAACAATGTAACGATCAGAGACATTATGTCTTGTAGACAGTGATATCTGAGTAGACATAATAAATATAAGCTAATGTATGTTGCAATCAGGAAGGCAAAAAGTTGAAAAATAATTTCATCTTGTTTCTTGGCAGTGCTTCTGTGGTGAGACTAAAATTCTGCACTTTTTAGGTATTACATAAAATTCTGAAAGAAGCCTTGAGTGAGAGAGGCTAATGTGCATCGAAACCTGGTTATTTTTAGGAAGCCCAGATATCATGATATATGTGCTCTGGCTCCTGTAATTTTACCCTTAAACAGCTGTGTTTGAGCAGTGAAGTACAGAAGTGTGTGTGTGTGTGTGTGTGTGTGTGTGTGTGTGTGTGTATGTATGTGTGTAGTCTCTAGTAATTTTTCTGATTCCTAAGTTATACATTGCAACACAGGGTGAGGCAGTGCATGCCTAAATTCCCATCATTCCTGTGGTGGCTGAGACAAAAGGATATTGATTTCAAGAACAATTTAAACTACGCAGTAAGATCCCATCTTAGAAAGAAAAGCATCATCGATAAAACAAGCTAGCAAGTAATAAATCACATTCCTTTTCTAAAAGCTGCTGATGTTACATATTTTCCCAAACTCTTGAAATAAAGTCGGTGATAAAGGATTTGACAAAGTAGTATCATTAGCAAATATATGCATGAGGTGGAAATAAATAGTATATTTTATGAGTGTAGATAAGAAATAACTGTCCAATATCAAAAGAAATATTTTCAAACAGCAAAAAACAATTATGATACATTATTGTATGTTATATATATTTTGCCACACCAGGTAATTATAGAAAGAAAGGTGAAATTTTCTGTTAATTCTAAGATTTTGTAGTATAGTTAAATTTATTCCCTTTTACCTCAAGTCTCTGAAGAGAGAAACTGAAGAAGATACAAGGAGAGGGAAAGATTTTCCACCCTCATGGATCAGTAGGATTCACATAGAAAAAATGGAATATCTTCCCAAAACCAATCTACACAGTCAATGCAATTCCCATCAAAATATCAATCCAATTCTTTACAGACCTTGAAAGTTCAACTCTAAACTTCATATGGAAAAAGAAAATACCCAGAATAGCTCAAACAATCCTATACAATAAAAGAACTTCTGGATGTATCTCCATTTCTGGTTTAAAGCTATACTACAGAACAATAGTAATAAAAACTGCATGGTATTGGCAGAAAAGTGGACTGGTTGATTAATGAAATTAAGTCAAAGACCCATAAATAAAATTGTTACACACCAATGGACACCTGATTTTTTACAAAGAAGACAAAATCATACAATGGAAAAAGACAGCATCTTTAACAAATTTAACTGGGGTCTATGTAAAGAAAAATACAAATCAATATATATTTATCACCCTGAAAAAAATCAAATCCACTTGGATTAAAGAACTCAACATGGAACCATATATACCGAATCTAGTGTGGAAGAGCCTTTAATTCATTGGCACAGTAGACAACCTCCTGAACAGAACACCGACAGCTCAGGCACTAAGATCAACAATTAATACATGGGACCTCAGGAAACTGGAAAGCGTCTGTAAGGCAAAGGACATGTCAATAGAACAAAATGACAATCCACAGATTGGGAAAATATCTTCATCAATCCTACATCCAACAACATTCTATTATCTAAAATATATAAAGTATTCAAGAAATTTAAAATGAATAAACAATGTAATCCAATTAAAATGAGGTACAGAGCTAAACAGATTTCTCAACATAGGAACATCAAATGGCTAAGTAGTACCTTATGAAATGGTCAACATGCTTAGTCATCAGAGAAATGCAAATCAAAATGACTCTGAGATTCCATCTTTTATATATAAGGATGTCTAAGATTAAAAGCTCAAGTGACAGCATGAGGATGTGGAGAAAAATGTAACATTCATCCATTTTGTTGGAAGTGCAAACTTGTACAACCACTTTGAATATCCATCTTTCTCTTTCTCATAAAATTGGGAATAGTGCTACCTCAAGACCACTCTTGCGCATACATCCAAATGATGCTCTACCATATAACAAATCAAGGATGTTTGCTCAACTATGTTCACAGCAGCTTTATTTTTATCAGCCAGAATATGGTAATAATCTACATGTCCTTCAACCGAAGAAAGTGAAACAGAGGAACTGTAGATCATCCTAAGTGAGGTAAGCCAGACCCAGAAAGACACACATGATATGTACTCACTTATAATTGGATTTTAGGAATTTAGTACAGGATAAACCTACTACAATTCACAGACCCAAAGAAGATAAATAAAAAGGAGGACACAAGAGAGGATGCTCAAGTCTCATTCAGAAGCGGGAATAGAATAGAGAGATGTTAAAGAGAGGGAAGAAGGTAGGAGAGGGAGTGTAGAGACAAGCAAGAGATCATTGCTGGGGAGAACAGGAATGGGAAGGCAGAGGTCATGCAGAGAGAAGAGAAATGCACTGGAAATCCATAAAGCAAAGAACAGTCATCTGCTTTGATTTTCCTAATTGATAAATATGTTCCTCAGCAAGAAAAAGCATTTAAAAATTAGGGAATATAGTAATTGGGTTAGGAAGCCATTAGGTGTCTTTTCATTCATTCAACAAATGAAAGCTGATGATCTTTCATATTAGGCACTGTGCCAAGTACCAGGGACAGAGAGGAAAATGAACATAACACCATTTCTCTTTTCAAACAGCAAGTGGTACATAGTCAAGGAGGTAGGACAGACATTCTTTGTAGACATATGGTATGACAGTAAGAAGGGATTGTCTACTTGACAGCACTTAGAATCACAGAGAAGACAAGCCTCTGGGCATGTCAGTCAGGAGTCATCTAAAGGAAGCTAATTGAGATTGGATCACCAACACTGTGTGTCGGCTGCTCTGTCCCATGGGCTGGATTCCTGGAGGACAAAGCAGGAGAAAATGAGCTGAGTATCAGTATTCATGTCTCTCCTGCTTCCTGACTATGGAAGTAATGTGACAGCTGCTGCAAGCTCCTGCTGCCATGCCTTCCTGTCATGTGAGACTGAACTCTCACAATGTTAGCTGACCTTAAGCCTCCCTTTAAATGTTTTTTTCCTCAGGTATTTTGTCTCAACTTTAAGGGGAACATCCTAATAAAAGGAATAACGTCTTCTCTGCCTATGGGAAGAAGGAATTGGGAAGACCTACAGAAAGATTAGGCATATCAAATGTCATGTCAGTACAAAAATTACAGTAGTAGAAATGGGATTAGGTAGCAAAGATTGGATTGGTAAGAAGTTCACGTTTGGGAGAAGAGGTGTGGAAGCTCTTTGGTTTTAGGCTTAAGACAAAGTAGCCATGCAACTGGAGACTCTTATGGAATAAGGTAAAAATGGGGCCAAGATTTTGCTCTTGTGTTTTATGAAAAAAATTTCCTTATTCTCAGAGAGTATGACAAGAATTAAAGTAAACCCACAGGCTGTTCTCTAAACTCTTCACTTTCTTTAGGGACAGCTTTAGCAATTCACATATAGGAGTTTACATTTTTTACAGATGATCAAGCCAGTCATGCAGCAGGAAAAGGTGGAACTGTCTTCTCATTTCCTGATCTGAAGAATGCTGTTGGACTATTAGACAGGCCTGTCATAGTTTGAGGAATCTCTCACCCATAAGTCATCCTTTGAGTTTGAACAGAGGCATATTTAAAGTGGCTCCTACTTCAACATAGTTTAAAGTTCAGATATTGTTGTAGATTGGGACATGCTACCCCAAAGCGTAATTCTGTTGTGGACTGAGAGATTTGAGCAGAGGGAATTAAGCCAGGCAGCATGCTTGAACTCTCTTACCTTCTTCACTCTTCGGCCCACCTGCCCTATAACTCCTCTAATCTGAGTTGAATAAACCACCATGGCTCTTCATCAAAGAAGACCACAAAAACTAGGACTTCACTTCCCCAAAGTAAGGCAAAAAGCCCAGGAAGGTTGGTGTCTTTCTTCTCCCAAGAAGGCCACCACTGCAGAAATGTCTGCCACAACAGACAAGAGACTCTCAGAGGGGAGTCTGAGAAAGGACTTCTTAGTCAGTTGCTATTTATGTAACCATGACAGCAGAAATATATATAGTTTAGAGATAGACTTGTGCCATTTGACTAGCAAACTATTGATCCAATGGTCACTATGAAACTAGCAGAAGGAAATAGACAAAGGCCTATTGACAGCTTCAGGACAAGCCCAAGTCTTGGAAAAGGATTTCACAATTTTGACAATATATTGACTTCCTTTCTTGGAAGAGCACACCAGATGTAGATGATGGGCAAGACCACACACCAGACCTGGATCCGGACTTCTTAGCTATGTATTCCACTTACTCTTATTTAAATCTAGGTTTTGGTCAGTACACCAAAGACAGACTAGGGTATGTCACTGTACCTATCGGTTTATCTTTCCACTGCAGACATGTTAAGCGTCTTCTTTCTTTGCGTCTGCACTACATCCCTTTAATAGACTTACTGAACACATATAGGCAAGTTTGGTTTGCTTAGGCTCCCAAGATCAAAGCACTAACTGTAATGTTACATCACACCATTTCACATTTCTATATGCCTGTCTGTCCTTAACTGACACTAAAACATATCAAATGAAACTCCTTTCTCAAGGAGACTTTGAAGGCTTTCATGGCACATATATCTGTATTAAATAATATGTTCTATTGTCCCTTGACAATTTTTCTTCACCTTTATGAAGGAAGAAGAGATGTTTGTCTGTTTCTATGATAGGAAATTGTTTCATTTTCCTGGAAATGGAAGCCTGTCTGGGTTTTTGCTTATTAGTTTTCCTTCTCTTCTTATTTTGCTCCCAGTGTTATCCTTCTATCCCTGTTACCTTCCCCACTATGCTACTGAGGAGCAAAGATACTTAAGTCCTGTGTTACCAATTATATATTAAAATTAAACAATCCAATTTATTTCACTTTGAATCACTTTGGGGTCTTCTAACAACTTGAGGCAAATTTCTATTAAAAATCATTAAATGGGTGAGGAGCTATAATATTTTGGATCTCTAATGTCCTCATAATCTTTGCTTCTGTAGATTTGCCAACACTCTGGCCCTTTAGTTAGGTGGTAAAATTTTTAAAAGCTAGAGAACAGTCTTTGGTATCAGGATGTGCTTTTGAAGAGAATAACAGAAACTTGGCACTTCCTTCTCTTCTTCCAATATGTTGTGAGCTAAAAGATTTTTTACAGGAGTCTACATTATACTGTGTTGCTACACTCCTGCCCCCCCAAAAGGAGACAACTTGATCATGTGAGATACCATTCAAATCTATGAGTTGAAAAGACCCTTCTTATTTCTATCTTTTTATATTCTGGGATATGTAAGTGTATACAGTTTCTGTGTGTAGTTATATATGTATTTGAGTCCATGTCTATGAACTCAGTCTGTGAAGGCCAAGGCTGAGATCAGAAATTATTCTCTGTCTTTTTCCACCTGCCTGTCATCAGCCTATGGAATGGAGCCTCAACAGAGAGTTGAATTATCCTCACAGAATACTTGTCATGCCTGTGAGGGAGAACAAAAGCTCTAGTGAAATGCTGGACAAAGATCAGCATTTTTCAAAGGTATTTTTAAGCATTGAGAACTTTTTAGACTCAAAATAAATAAATACAGTGAAATAAAATGTCATCCTGTGAAACATGACACTGTATAAAAACAGAAATGAAACAGCTCTGGAAGAAGCCTCTTCAGCTGTCTCTTCCTCTACCAAAGTAACCCTGGGCACCTATAGGACTCCTTTGAAAACTGCAGGTGCAGATGTTCACAGAGCTCACACTCAACCCAGAATTATACACACTATGCAAAAAAAGGTTTCCTCTAATCGCGGAAGTATATCACAATTGAAATAGAAATAAAAATCAATAAACTTGCTTGCTTATTCCAACCATGTCATTTATACACACATTAATTCACATCCCAGTAAACTTCTTCTAATATTAAAATGGCTCTGATAGTTAGAACACCCTGAGAAAGCAAGAAGACAAGGGTTCAAATCTCTGTGTAATAAGCTAGGCATGACCACATGTGTGCTGGTCACACTGTCACTGAATATGCAGAGAAAAGCAAGTTTCTTCAGAGTTGGGGGTTAGCCAGCATAGCAAGAATGATGGGCTACAGGTTCAGTGAGAAGCCCAGTCTCAAAAACTGTAATTAAGAGGAGCAGACAAATATACCCAATGCCCTTCTTTACCCTCCACTCATGTACATATGAGCATGTGCAGCCACACACATTTGTAAAACACACACACACACACACACACACACACACACACACACACACACACACACACACACAGCATATGCACTAAAAGTGTTCGGTATCAAAGCAAATACTTTCCAAACACAATTCCAGGTATACTTAATATCTATTACAATAGATGGCAATGCTTTCTCATAATAACTGTCTTAAACACTAGAATGTACATGAAAAACAGATGCTTGGATAGGTGAATAGATGCCTACATAGGTGGTTTTTAAAATTCTAATATCATTGGTTACATTATGGGAGAATGTTATGTTTCTGTAATACATTGTATGTTGTGCACAGTGAACATATCATATGATTAAAAACAGAAAGTCATAAAGAAGTTCATTTTAAGAATCCAATTAGGAAACCCCTGCTCAGATCAGGTAAGCCCAACATGATCAAATAGAGGCCCCCTAAGTATATTATCCACATGAAAATAATTCACACAGTATGTGGCTCTGTGTGTCTTCTCAGCTAGTGTTGAGAAATCTACTCAGCTTTGTACCTGCAACCAAAGAAAAAATATAAGCCTTTCAGATGGAACCAAAAATGTTCCTATAAATCAAGGACAGACGACTGTTCTGCTTAGCTTTGGCAAGATCCTATCCAATTTGATCTATGATTCTTTGCTTCTGAACACCAGGAAACTTCAGGATGAGGAGCAAGGAAACAAGTAATAGGACGCTCAGATATTCTACTTCTCTGAGATTTAGAGGAAGTAGTGAAAGACTTCACTGCCAGCTGCAGACCTCGCTGTCTGATAGATCTGTAAACCCAACATCACCAGACTAGTGCTCCTTGTGAACCCAATACTTGAAAACTGGACACCTCAGCTCTGTACAAATAAAGCATCTGCCCATAGTATTCCTGAGATCCATGAGGAGAATGCATTGGAGGATACAGTTACAAAACAAAGTTGTCAAGTCTTCTAAACTCTACAGATATTGTGTAGGAAATGACTATAATCATCCACAGGGACAATCTTAATGCCACAGCCAAGCCATTAACAATTGATGGAGTTTAGATTCCCAGGAAAACAAACCTCCAGGGACATCCACAACACAAGTTTCTGAATTCTGTTAATTACTGTGAGAAGACCCAAAATTGTGGGAGTTACTGTTCCATAGTGTGTGGTTCCAGACTGGTGGAGAGGAAAACAAGCTTGTCATCAAAGGGCATCTCTCTCTCCTTCCTGACTATGGATGTAAAGCGACCAGCTTTGTCAAGATCCTGCCATCGCATTCTTTCCCTGCCATGATAAACTTACTGTACCTAAAAATTTTTCTGACAAAAATGTCTCCTTCATTTCTGAAGTCACTTTTGTCACACCAGTCTTAAATATAAATCACCAATGGACATAATGAAGAATCTACAATTGAGATCTTCCACATCTCTGCAACTGCCATTATACCCTCTGCATGTACAACAGCTTCATTGCATTTTTATTACTCCCTGGGAGCTACTTTGCCTCAAGTATGCATAAGTATTTGCAGTAAGGTTATAGAGGCACAAGTAGAATAATCTAGTCAATATTATAAATAAAATTATTAATAAGTGGCAAGGCTTTGAAGGTTATGTTACCAGAGTAAATTCTTTCTTTTTAATTGAATAGACAAAAACAAATGCATCTAAAGGTAGGCAAAGAGAGGTCTGAGAAACAGTTGCTGAATATGGAGTCTCTGAGCAATTATGTCCAAGAGAATATAACCTTAAGTCTATGGATGAGCTTGATTGGCATGATGTTTGCACATCGTGTGAGAAGCTCACTATTTGAACCTTAAGACTTCAGAAATGCAAAGTGTGATGATCATCCGTAACCCAGAATCAGGAAGTCAAGTCAGGGGAACAAGGAAATAAAATCAGTGAGTTCTAGACCAGCCTGGGTTATGTGTGACCGCCCCTCAACAACCCTCCCCCCGTTCCAAAAGAAAAACAAGAAGAAAAACAGAAGAAAGGGATTGGGAAAGAAGGAATGAGAAAAGGAAGGAAGGAAGAAAGGAAGGAAGGAAGGAACTCTGAAGCTTTCTATTCCCTCAGCTATTGATTCTTCCACCTTTTGTCAGCAGACTTCTCTTGTGACAATACCAACTCAGTACCAACTTATATTAAAATATATCAATTATGCTGTGAGAAGAAGTCACTATCATGCTAAAGAAGATTCTGGAACTTTTCCTTTCTATATTATAATATATTTAATGATAGTTTTTCCAAAACAGTAACTTCAAGGAATTTTCCAATCATGCCTGACTGATGATTAACAGCAAGTAATTGAAGGTCATCACCCCTATACAATTTTGGGTACAAATCAAATAAGTAAGTCTAAGGGCCTATCACATATCAATAATGTCAGAGGATTAACTGAAAAACAATGACAAGTGTTCTTTGCACACAGTGATCTCCAGCCTATGTAGAACTGAAGTCCTACTTACTAAATACCCCTTTTTAAAGAACTTGTGACAAAAAAATTAAAGTAGTAAAGTCATGCTCACTGACAAATCTCACTTTTGCTCCAATCTTATATATATCTATCACAACTCTTATTTTAAGCCCTGTACTTTATAGTTCAGATATATTTGATGTCTTCAAGGATAAAGATGCTAATGACTTTGAAGAAATACATGCTATTTTCTACCTGAAGGCTGATTTTTTATTAATTAAACATTTTTATATTTTATATATACATATATATTATTATACATATATACAATAAACTACCTATAGCAAGAAGAACCATGACACAATCAGGAATTATATAAAGGTTACATTGTTAGTGTTTGGCTATTTGTATTTGACAGCGCTGAACAAAACAGCTTTCCTATCTTGGTGAATCTAAAATTCTGAATGTAAATCAATCTTCATCAAAGAAATTAGGGAAACTAGATCCTTCACAATTGCTGAAGGCTCATTTTATGCTGCCCTGAGCTAAGAACTTTCTACCCATCTTCTGAAACTTTCAGATTGTCTGAAGATTCTCTAGTCCTGTTTTTGCATCAAAATGCCTCTTGTTTTCTTTTATCATTCATATCTGTATCTAATAATATTTTTAAACTCCCTGGAATACTCTTTGCAGTCGTGTATGTGTATCTTCATGATTTTACACTAGAGGAATATGACTTAATTTTATGAGCAAATATTTTTCTCAACACTGTCTCCCTCTTGCCTCCTTCTCCCTGCACCCTTGGTGTGTGTGTGTGTGTGTGTGTGTGTGTGTGTGTGTGTGTGTGTGTGTGTGTGTATCCACTCTAATTATTGGTGGCACCTTTTCAAGGGCAGGTTTCCCAAACTTAGTAAAAAGATGAAAGGTAGCTAAGCATAGCATTCATCTCTCTGCTCCCTTACTAGATACACTGTGACCAGCTGCCTCATGCCCCTGCTATTACTTACCTGACATGATGTACTATGTCTTAGAATTATTAACCAAAGTAAAAATATCTTCCTTTAAGTCGCCTTCCAGATATTTTATAACAACCACAACTGTACAACAGCAGGAATATTAGTTAATACAAATATCCAGGAAACACAAAAACAAGATCTAAGAAAGAATAAAAGCTGTACAGCAAAGGTAAAGGTTAGTTCATCCAAAGGAACTCTAGAAGAGTGTTCTCTGCTACTCCTAAAGTGGCAGTATAGTCAGTGCTTGTTAAATACAATACACACACAGTAGACACAGGCTGCTTTTTATTTATAGATACTTCCTACGTGCTTTATACATTTTAGTGAAATGTATATGCTTATTTAATTTTATATAATAAATTAAAACTTTGGTGAATATTTGATACAACAAGACATAGAACATTTCTCTTTTCTAAAGAGTTGATGAGGTTTTGATTTTGTAATAATCAGTTCTGGGATCACCAATTCACATCAATACATAGTATAAAGCAACTAAGGTATAGAAATGGCCTCCTCAGAGATTGTTGGAATAACTGTCTATCTTTTAATACACATTTTAAAAATCTCAATGGAAATGGCCAGCAAAGGAGTTCAGTGAGTTAGGGAGCCTGCTTCCAAGACTGATGGCTTGGTTTCAATCTCAGTGACCCACATGGTGAAAACAGAGGACAGGCTCCTCTAGATTGTCTTCTGACCCTCACACACACACTGAAGAAACACCTACAGCATAATATTGCCATATGAGTTCACAGTATTCCCTACCTGGACTCAGGGTCATCACTATAAGGACTCTGACATAAGCCTGGTTCAGTCACACAAGCTTCTTTCCTCCTGTCTTAGTTCCTTTCCTTTGCACTGAAGAGACAGATGACTAATGCAACTGATGAAAGAAAACATATGATTGGAAGCTTGTTTATCATTTCAGAGGGTGAGTCTATGACTATCATGATGGGGAACACAGCAGCAGGCAAACATAGTGTGTTGGAGCTGAGAGCATACATCTGATCCACAAGTTGAGTCAGAGAGAGAGGGCACCTCTTTTGGGATTTTGCAAACTCAAAGCCTACTCCTGGCTCAAAGACCACACCTGGTGAAGCATTTCCTCCAAGGCCACAACTATTCCAACAAGGGACACACCTTCTAAATATTTCAATTCTACTAACTAGGAACCTAGCATTCCAATATTTGAGCCTGTGGGGCCGTTCTCATTCAAAGCACCACACCTTGGGAAATGACTGTCAGTGCTATTAACTGCAGACAGTGGGTGCTCCTCTGTAGCTCTGAAGTCTAGCTCTTTGAAGACACTTGACACTGACCTTGAAGTCATTCTCAATCTTTCTGAATGAAAGTTGCTCTAAATCCCATGAGACCCATGCTGACCTTCTAATAGGAACATTCTTTGAAAAGATCTAAAAATGTAAAGTTCTTTTTAAAAGAGCTTTCTAAAAGAGCCATTAGGGAAATTCATGAAGCCTGTTTTCTTTTTTTACTCCCTCCAAAGGCTCATTAAGGGAGGAGTCTGTACAGTAAAGGAGAGTGTGGAGGAAGGGAGGGAATGAAGTTATAATTGGAAGTTATGGTTCTAGTAAGTCATGACCTTTCCTTCAGGAGGGATGAAGAAATAAGAGCTATTTACTGGAAAGAGAGACTCTACCCACTGTCCAGAAAGTACCACACATACACATTTTTTATTTTTTCTCACTAAGCATAGCCTCTTTTTTCTCCCTTCTCCATGACCCACAAAATATTACTTTGTCATATGTATTCGCAGACATGTATGCATGTATGTATAAAAGCACCGCATATATTTCCACTAATGTTCTTTCTCAGAGATCTCAACATGCATCTGTCATCATGTTATATAATGCCAACATTCCTGAGAACCACCTCATAAATGGACTGTATTTCTGATAGTGGGAAGAGAGATTCATAGCTCCATTGAGTCCATTATAAGGCTTATGAGTGTAAATTCATATGAGAACCACTTCATAAATGGACTGTATTTCTGATAGTGGGAAGAGAGATTCATAGTTCCATTGAGTCCATTATAAGGTTTATGAGTGTAAATTCATTTACCAGAATTTAGTACTCATATTACTTAGGTAAGCATTCTATATTTTTTGTAGATAAAGATTGTCTGGAATAGTCTTCCTGTATCACTATGTAATCTAGTTTTCCATTCACCTTGTAAAGTAAAAGGCACATGCTGCTCTAGAAAAATGGCTCAGCCAGTATAACCACTTGCTTGGAAAACTTTAGTTTAAATCCCTAGTGCCGGCATAAAAGCTGTCCATGGATGGCCCTAAAGCTGAAGACCAGCACTGGCAATTAACAGAGGAGATTACCAAAAGCTCATTTGACATCTAACCTGTTAAAACAGTGAAGGTTTGTGTTGAAGAAGATATCATGTCCCAAAAACAAATGAAATGCGGAGCACAGAAGATAATAGATAATGTGGTACATGGCTGACAGGGTGTGTTTGGTCTTGTGATCCCACGGTGAAAGGATAAAACATCTAACCTCCACACATATACCTTGGTGTGTACCACACTCACAGACATACACACCCACACCCACAGACACACTTGCGCACATGCATATACACACAGGGGAGTTGATTAACATACAGAGTATCCCCAATGTCCTATTTCTGTAGATTTATAGACCATGGGCATGGAATCTACCCTTGGGATAGAACAAAGCTCTTTTTGAGGTATGGGTGTTCTGTTGACTCTCCCAGAGCTCCTCTTCTTTTTCATATCTTCTTTGTCCCAGTGGGCCATATGACACAGGTACAAGGCATATTAGCTATACAGTATTAGACCTTGGGGACATAGGGAAGTACAGTCCATGGCTTTAGGAGGAGTTAAAGGTTCAGTACTTGCTCCACTGTGGACCATAAAGGCTTTCAGTCATCACTTAACAACCTTATCCATGGCTTTCCCTTTGTATCTGTTAACTTGGAAAATATTTATCTTTCCCATCCTACTTCAAAGTCTCCTATACTGTTCAAATCCAAATGTGGAGGTAGCATTTTATATTCTACTAAAATGGACATGGCAGATGTTTTTCAGTATCAGGAGGCTCTGAATCCTGTTTTAACTCTTCAGTCAACACCTTCCCCTGAAACAAATAATTCACCTATACTGATGCCAGGCTCTGTACACAATCCATCAGTCCAATTTACTCAACATAACCAACCTTCATTAGTGATATTCCTAGCTAATGTACAAATAAGAAGTCTAACTCGGTCAGTCCAAACACCTGAGCTCATTCGGATATAAAGCGATCTGTCTGACCCCATACTGAAGTTCTTTCTTTTTTTACAAAGCCTCTTTTCCAAGTCTACATGAGAGTTATTCCATACAGTCATTTGCTAGTTTTATATTAATACATAAGTGGGTTTATTTTTTAATACTAAAGCAGTAAAGCAGCTGATACTACATTTAGAAAACAAAACAAAACAAACAACAACAACAAAAAATAAACTACATGTTAAGGGCCAGTGTTTTCAGCCTCAGTTCAGCTTAGCTTCTTCTTTTTTATTATCCAAACAGACTGATCCTGGTTTTCTTCTTCTGGTAACTTCTTAAGTTCATTTAAATAGTGGGCATGTTAAATTTTCTACACTGTAATTTTCAATTAATTTGTTTGAACTTTCCAGTAATTCAGCTTGATACATAAAATAACCAACAATAGTCTCAGCACATCTGGCTTTATTTGAATTTGCAGGATAGGGATTGCTTATAGTTGCCATAGAAAATGGAAACTGAACAAATTTCAGCTGTTGGTTTGGCAGGTAATAATTGTGTTAGAAATCAAGGTAGAAGGTGGGTAAGATGCTTCAATGAAAAAGTACCAGCTGAGTACTTTATGGAACCCAAGTTCTACTATCTGAACTCATATAAAGAAATATTGAGAACCAATTCCCCAAACTTGTTTTTTTCCTGTTACATCCACATCACATTATGTACTTGTACATATACACTAAACAAACTTATATTAAAAAATAAATCATAGCTAAGACTGAAGATGGAGCTTGTCCAGCATTCTGTTTGCCTAGTGTGCATGCTGTTCAGGCTTTATCCCTGGTACTGCACAAACACTATGTTGTGGAAAAATCCCTATTGTCTAAGGACTCTAGATGTAGAAGGAGGCTCAGGAGTTTAATTGTCATCTTTGGCCTCACAGTACTTTTGAGACCAGCCAGAGACATATGAGCCATGTTTTCTGTTTATTTGCTTTACTGCTTATTTATTTTTAAGTCTACCTAGCTCTCTATCACGTTTACACATACTAATTAAAATTAAATTGTTAAGTATATTTTTATTTAAAGATATGGCTTAGTAGATTTCTTGACTTGCATTCACAAAACCCTGGGTTCAATCTCTACTGTTATATAAATGAGAAATAGTGCTGCACAACTATAATTCTAGATCTTGGGTGGTGAAGGCAGGAAGGCAGGAGTATTAAAAGTTCCATGTCATCCTTGACTACATAATGAATTCAGGGTAGCCAAACATGCATAAGACACTTTTCCAAAATTAAATAAATAAACATTTAAAAATAAATCATAACTGAGACTAGAGGAGGGCTTAGGAACTTGGCTTGAGCTATGGATAACTGGGATAGTACCTCTGGGATACACAACCAAGTATGGTTTCTGCTGGAAGACTAGTCAGTGAGTTAAGAGTGCTGCTCTGCCACCCTAGGCACTAAAAACCAGACCTTATATATGTTGAGAAAAATGTGGAAGAGACACACTGTTATAGTTTGAAATCAAGATTTGAACATTTAACATTATGGAGTATTCTATGCAGAAAAGGTTCTCTGTAATTAGGAAATAGTGTTTAAATGTTTGTATGCAACTTAATTTATTAT
Source organism: Acomys russatus (assembly GCF_903995435.1). Taxonomy (NCBI): domain Eukaryota; kingdom Metazoa; phylum Chordata; class Mammalia; order Rodentia; family Muridae; genus Acomys; species Acomys russatus. Next base: position 9,919,276 of record NC_067142.1, read on the forward strand.
AAAAATCAGACATAGCATTTTCTACTTATGAATATATTCTTCTTTTTGTTTTCGAATATTGAAAATACAGATACTATGAAGTTTCCTGTACATAATTTGGTGTACACAGATTTTCTATTGGTTAGATGCCAAGAAGAATATGTGTTGCTTTAATATTATAACATACCATAATCATTTGTTCAGGGCATGAGTTTGTAAAAAGCTGAACACAGCTGTGGATGCCTGCATCCACAACATTGGGGACAAAAGCAAAATAAATGCTGAGAGGTCACTGTCTAACCAGATGAGCCAAATTAGTGAGTTTTCAGTTCAGCAAATGATGAAAGCCAGCAGAGAAAGATGCCAGATAGCTTGCTCTAGCCTCTGCATACATCTACATGGGCTTGTACACTCATACACTCACACACATACATCACAGATACCACATTAGAATAGACAGAGAACAACACATAAGTGCATGTGTGTGTGTGCGTGCACACACACACACACACACACACACACACACACACACACACACACACACACACATTTTTCAGCTTGGAACCAAGAGGTGATCCTTCATGCATGAATGAGAAGTTCATGTAGTCCTTCCCTTTCTTCCTTGAAATGACTTGCTTTGTTTTTCTGTTTTTGTGTTCTTTCCCTTTTGTATATATGTAGAGTCCAGGTTTACATCTTACATGTACCCTGCAAATTCTGTTTCCGCAAATCCATCACCACACCCTCTCAAGAATATGTTTTTGTTGTGACTAGCTAATGCTAACTATCTTGATCAATTGCAAGGGGGAAAGAAAAAAGACAGCACTAAAGTTCCAAATCCAACAAATAGCATGTTATGTGACTTGGAAAGAACTAGACAAACACACAGTGTAGAATAAAAAATGAGGACAGAAAAGCCAAGGCAGAGAAGAGGCAGGAGCGTCTTGTTTTCATTGTTGAGTTCATGTGCACCAAGCACTAGCTGCAGAACTGTTCTGCCCCTACCAAGCTTAAGAATATGATTTGAATTATGAATGTAATGTGCTACACATTTTTTCTAAAAATTTCTGTTTTTAGTTGACTATAAAATCTGATCATTTGCTCATTTTTTTATAACTGATCACCATTAAGAAAAAGGCTGCCCACTCTCTCCATATCTCTTCAATATAGTACTCGAAGATCTAGCCAGAGCAATAAGACAACAAAAGGAGATCAAGGGTATCCAAATGGGAAAGGAGGAAGTCAAATTATCCCTCTTTGCAGATGATATGATAGTGTACATAAGTGACCCTCAAAACTTCACCAGAGAACTCCTAAAGCTGATAAACACCTTCAGCAAATTGGCTGGATACAAAATTAACTCAAAAAAGTCTGTAGCCTTCCTATACACAAATGACAAGCTTGCAGAGGAAGACATTAGGAAAACCACACCCTTCACATTAGCCACAAGCAATATAAAATATCTAGGAGTTACCCTAACTAAGCAAGTGAAGGACTTGTATGAAAAAATTTTCAAACTCTGAAGAAAGAGATTGAAGATGACCTGAGAAGATGGCATGATCTTCCTTGCTCATGGATCAGGAGAATTAACATAGTAAAAATGGCCATCCTACCAAAAGCAATCTACAGATTCAATGCAATCCCTATCAAAATAACTACACAATTTTTTAAAGACATTGAAAGTTCAATTCTGAACTTCATATGGAAAAACAAAAAACCCAGAATAGCTAAAACAATCTTGTACAATAAAAGGTGCTCCGGAGGAATCTCCATACCTGATCTCAAACTGTACTATAAAGCAATAGTAATTAAAACAGCATGGTACTGGCACAGCAACAGGCTGGTTGATCAGTGGAATCGAATCGAAGACCCAGATATGAATCCACACACATATGGTCACTTGATTTTTGACAAAGAAGCCAAATCCATTCAATGGAAAAAGGATAGCATCTTCAACAAATGGTGCTGGTCTAACTGGAGGTCTATGTGTAAAAAAATGAAACTGGACCCATATTTGTCACCTTGCACAAAACTCAAATCCAAGTGGATTAAAGACCTCAACATAAAACCAGAGACACTAAGCCACTTAGAAGAAAAAGTGGGAAAGAGCCTGGAACATATTGGGACAGGAGACAACTTCCTGAACAGAATACCAACGGCCCAGGCCTTAATGTCAACCATTAATAAATGGGACCTCATGAGGCTGAGAAGCTTCTGTAAGGCAGGAGACACTGTCAAGAGAACAAAGCGACAGCCTACAGACTGGGAAAAAATCTTCACCAACCCTACATCTGACAAAGGTCTAATATCCAAAATATATAAAGAACTCAAGAAATTAAACACCACCAAGCCGAATAACCCAATTGAGAAATGGGGCTTGGAACTAAACAGAGAATTTTCAACAGAGGAGTATCAAATGGCTGAGAAACACTTAAAGAAATGCTCAACCTCCTTAGTCATCAGGGAAATGCAAATCAAAACAACTCTGAGATTCCATCTTACACCCATCAGAATGGCTAAGATCAAAAATTCAAGCGACACCACATGCTGGCGAGGATGTGGGGAGAGAGGAACACTCCTTCATTGCTGGTGGGAATGCAAACTAGTACAGCCACTTTGGAAATCTATCTGGTGCTATCTCAGAAAAATGGGAATAGGGCTTCCTCAAGACCCAGCTATTCCACTCCTTGGAATATACCCAGAAGACACTCCAGCACACAACAAGAAAATTTGCTCAACCATGTTCATAGCAGCCTTATTCATAATAGCCAGAACATGGAAACAGCCTAAGTGTCCCTCAGTAGAAGAGTGGATAAAGAAACTGTGGTACATATACACTACGGAATACTACTCAGCTATTAAAAACAAGGAATTCCCGAAATTTGTGGATAAATGGATTGAGCTAGAAATGATTATAATGAGTGAGTTAGCCCAGAAGCAGAAAGAATCAAATGGTATATACTCACTTATATCTGCATACTAGCCCAAGGGGCATGTCCCACAAAAGCCTTCACTTACCAGGAAACTGGGACAGAGGGGAAGGCATCCTATTGGGACTCTAAATGAGAGACGCATGGGAGAACAGCAAAATAAAAGGATCCAGAGGGTCCTAGAAATCTACAAGTAGAACAATATGATAGGCAGATTTGGGCCCAGGGGTCCCGCTCAAACTAAGGCACCAGCCAAGGACAATACAGGAGGTAAACTTTAAACCCCTTCCCAGATCTAGCCAATGGTCAGAATATTCTCCACAGTTGAGTGGAGAGTGTGAGACGACTTTCTCACGTACTCTGGTGCCTCACATTTGACCATGTCCCCTGGAGGGGGAGACCTGGTGGCAGTCAGAGGAAGGACAGCAAGTAGCCAAGAAGAGACTTGATACCCTATGAGAATATATAGGGGGACGTAATCCCCCTCAGGAACAGTCATAGGGGAGGGGAATAATGGGAAATGGGGGGTGGGATGGGAGGATACAAAGGATGGGATAAACATTGAGATGTAACAAGAATAAATTAATAAAAAAAAAAAGAAAAGAAAAAGGCAAAGAGAAAAATCAAACAATATCAAAATAACTTTGGATTATCAGGGAAATTTTCTGAAATAAAAATGTGAATTTCTCATATAATCAACTTATAAGGCTGGAACTGGTTTCAACACATGGGCTCTTAGTTCTGCACCACAGACCACACACTGTCCATCCCACATAAGTGACTCACAATACACTTCTATCCATTTAAGATCTGAGAGATAAGATGGTTTACCAACAACAAAATAATTCAGATGCTAGGGAGATAGCTTAGTCAGTAACATGCCTGTTTTTACATGAGGCTTTGACGTAGATCTCCAGAACACATGTGAGAAAGCCAGATATGGGAGTGCACACTTGTACTCCACCACTGGGGAGGCAGAGGCCTATGTGTCACTAGGGCACACTGGCCAGACACCACAGTGTATTTGAAGAGCTTTAAGACAGTGAGGTTTCTGAAAAGACAGGGACTATTCCACCATTCTGTGAACAAGGATGCATCCTGGTCCATATTGGACTGGCAGTAAGAAAGAAATTACCACTTCATTATAATAAAATAAATAAACTTCTTTCATTATTTCAATAAAGTTCAAAATTTCTAATAGCTGCCTAAAGAAGGGTATAAGATGCCTGGGAAATTAAACAAAAGGTTGATTTCTGAGTTTGTCATGCATATATGTATACAAGTTATTTAAAGAGATATGCTAGTTGAGAGGAAAGAGAGAGCAAAAAGGGAAAAGAATAGGGGGATAGAGAAGGAGAGAGAGAGAGAGAGAGAGAGAGAGAGAGAGAGAGAGAGAGAGAGAGAGAGAGAGAGAGAGAGAGAAGACAGAGAGAGAGAGAGAGAGAGGGATCACCTCAAGCTATGCTCTCTAGTTCTATGAACTATTATAGAATGTTTGAAACCATTAAATTACATTTAGGGAATGTTCCTTCCTGTTGTGAACACAAAGACATCCCAGTCCACACTGAAATGATAGTAAGGATGGACTTACTTGTCCATTATAAGAAAATAAATAAGCATCCAATTATTCCAGTCTGCTGCAGAAATATCTAAGTAATGCCCACAGAAATCAGCTTCAAACATGCTCAAAGCTTACAGGCTTATTATGTGTTTTGGCCTTTATCTATGTCTGTTTCTTGTAACCTCCTCTTTCTTACTCTATTCCCAAAGAACATGCACAGTATTTCTTCTAGTTCTTAAAGTACCACATTCAACCTGGTCCTTCTCCTGGACATCATTATTGCTGTCTGCATTATCTTTGTTTTTGTATTGAAGATGGTGGAGCACTTCAACTGTGCTACACACTAGTGGTCATTGTTGTTAACTGTTAAATTGGGAGAAATCCTGAATTATCTGAGAGATGGGGCTCTGAGCATGTTTCTAGGGATGATATTGATGATGCTACTTGATGTGTAGCGGCTTATGGTGGATTGAAATGGGATGACCCGCATAGGATCATGTATTTGAATGCTTGATCATTAGAGAGTGGAGCTACTTGAAACGGATTATAAGTGCCATTATTGGAGGAATTGTGTCACTGGTAGGATGCTTTGGTGATTCAAAACTCAATGCATACCCAGTGTCTTTCTCTTCCTGCTGTCTGGAGATCTGCATGTACGACTCTCAACTCATGTTCAAGGACCATGCCTCCCTCTGTGCCCCCATGCTTTCACTCATGATGACAGAAGATTAAACCTCTGAAAGTGTAAGCAAGCCCTGGTTAAATACTTCCTTTTATAATAATTGCTGTGGTCATGGTATCTCTTCACAGAAACAGAGCACTGATTAATCAAGCCTCATTTTACCTCTGGGTTGAATCATTTACAGGTCTGGGCATCTGGGCTACATAAAATGAAGAAAGCGAGTTGAGCACTAGCATGCATTCATCTCCATGCTTCCTGATTATAGATGTGATATGAGCATCTCCTGTGTGCAACTTTTTTCTTGACTTTCCCACTACAATAGTCCATAACCTGTAATTATGAGCAAACATAAGCCCTTCTTCCTTAAGTTGCCTTTGGCAGAGTATTTTCTCGTAGTGGTAGGAAAAGATACTAAGACAAATCCACGTGGTGTTTCAGAGAAACATATAAGGTTTTCTTAAAATACACATAACTTTAGTCCAAGCATTTTTATAGAACTCTAACTGATTATATCTGTTTCATAAAATTGACACTGTTTAAAATTTTCCTGTTATTTTGTTTATTGTTACTGTGCTTAGAAGATGTGCCCAAAGCCTTGCTCCTGGGGATCAGTACTGGCCTGTACAATAAAACTTCACTTAAAATGTCCTGAGTAAATATACTAAGTGAGATAATAACAAACTGCCTGTAGCATCTTTAAAAATGTACCTGAAAACATGACCAGCAGGACAAGTATAGCATAGCCCACTTTTGTCATTACTGAATTACTATTATATGAGTGTGTGTATGCATGCTTGTTTATTTATGAATAAACACACATACAGCTCCATATACATTTGTGTACATATTTGTATAAGTCAGAAGTCAACCTTTGGCATCACTTATCAGGAAGTGTGCAATTTTTTTGAAAATGCATCTCTTACTGGAACCTGAAGTACTCTCATTAGCCTGGATTGTCTGAGCAATCTACATAGATCTGCTTACCTCAGCACTGAAGTTACATTCACACATCACTATACCTGTTTCTTATCTGGGTGCTGGAATTCAAACTCCAGTTCTAAGGCTTTCTTTGGAAGCTGTTTGTGCTGTAAGGCATGTGTTCAATCCTGGCATGACCTACTTATTTTCAGACACTCTGTTTACCCTGCCCTATGTGTTCATATACCCTCTGTGTCTTACACTCAGTATCATGCCTTTTACACTGTCCCACAGTTGTCTCATACTCTTCCTCATCTGAAGACTATAACTGTGTGGCCAGGCTATGGATATTCTTTCTCTCATCTCTGCTATCATGCTATTGTACATCACTGTCTCAGCTCAACTGTCTGAAACTTATAAGGGACATCCAGAAAATGAGTGTTGTAGCCTCACTGTCCAGCAGGCAGAGACTCTTTCTTTGCCCATTGCCTGCAGCAGCTTCATGAGAACCTGTAAAGGCATCTATGTCTTCTTTACTTTAGAAACTACACCATTATGCACAATGCTTCAGAGACAGTAAGATCCAAGATCTGTTTTAATTATAATTATATAATTATAATTATAATAATAACTGACTGAACAAAAATCAGAATCAGTCTTGAATAATTTTCAAAGGTACCATTTTGATAATTCGCTGAACATTATCTTCCCAGAAAGTCTTTTGCTTTTATTCTTCCAGTTATTTAAAGCATATTAAGTTTTTCTAAGTTATGAATTATATTTTTATTGCTAGTATTCCCTAATATACTAAGAAAGTACATTTCAAATGACCTCATCATGTTTTATTTTTTTAAGTATGAGATTTAAAAGTTCCTCTGTTCATATCTGACACAGATAGTAAAATATCAGGATGCAATACAGACAGGGAAACAGTTAGGAACAAGTACAGTTCAAGAAGTGAGCAACAGCCTACACACTGTGTATGAAGTGTGGGGAATTAGCAAGTGAAAAATCTTATATAGCACAGGGGCATTACTTCTAGACAGAAGATAATTAAAAAATAAAACAACAGATGAATGGTGGCTTCGAACATGTGAATCCTCTGCCTAATCTTCCTGAACATTGAGATTACAGACATTGCTAGTACACCCAATAGTTTTAGAAAATGTTTACATGCTAACTGGGATATTGACTTTATTTTAAAGGTTAGTTTTTAAAGATAAATATGATCAATTTTAATAACACTATTATTTCTCAGAAGGAGCTGGAAAATAGCTAGCTCAGTTGGGGAAGGTCTTGCCACACAAGCATGCCACACTAAGTTTGATCCAGAGGACTCAAGGAAAACGCTACGTACAGCTGCATGCACCTTAGTCTCAGTCTTGGGAGTCAGTGAAAAGGGTCCCAGGAGCTCTTTGGCTAGCACATCTATTACAGTCAGAAATACCTGCTCAGTGGGAAACCACATCTCAAAAGTAAGATGGAGATTTACTGATGAAGACATTCTCCATTGACTTCTGACCTGTATGCCCATGGATCCACACTGCTATGCACCTTTACAAACATCCACTTACATGTGAAAACACACACACACACACACACACGCCCCCACGCACGACCCCACACACACACAATTAAGCTAGTTATCTTTATGTGGATTTCATTCCACTACGATTGAAAGTATGAAATGTTTAAATTAGGAAATAATAGCTGCCTTAATATATTCTTCCAAGAAGACATTTCAGTACACAATCAGAGATTTGTTATATTAAATTTGGGAAAATTAAGTATTCATATTTTATTTTCAATCAGTCCCTTACTTTATTTTATTGGAATGTTTTCAATAAGTTACTTTTTGCTTTATTTTTAAGTAATTGTAACTTTTCAGGAGCATAAAAATATTCATCTCTTTTTTGTGCTCAAATTTTGTCCCGTAATTTGAAAAAAATAATGTGGGAGGAGGCGTTAAGATATCAGGAAATTTTCCCAAGTTAAGATGGAAAATAAATAAAATTAGGCAAATAAGCCTCCCTAAAATAAAACATGCAATTATGAATACATTTTCACACTAACACATGCTTGAAAACACATTGCATCTTATTACTGATTACCTACATTGGCCACCCTGCCATTGTGCTTGGTCATAATTGATGCATCAGCTTGCACAGAGACCATCCTCATTATTATCGCTCATAGGTGCTTTGTTCTTTTTTTTAAATAATTTATTCTTGTTACATCTCAATGTTTATCCCATCCCTTGTATTCTCCCATTCTTCCCTCCCTCCCATTTTTCCCTTATTCCCCTCCCCTATGACTGTTCCTGAGGGAGATTACCTCCCCCTGTATATGCTCATAGGGTATCAAGTCTCTTCTTGGCAACCTGCTGCCCTTCCTCTGAGTGCCACCGGCTCTCCCCCTCCAGGGGACATGGTCAAATGTGAGGCACCAGAGTAAGTGAGAAAGACATATCCCACTCTCCACTCAACTGTGGAGAATGTTCTGACGATTGGCTAGATCTGGGTAAGGTTTTAAAGTTTACCACCTGTATTGTCCTTGGCTGGTGCCTTAGTTTGAGTGAGAACCTGGGCCCAAATCTGCCTATCATAATGTTCTACTTGTACGTTTCAAGGACCCTCTGGATACTTCTACTTTGCCATTCTCCCATGCTTCTCTCCTTTAGAGTCCCAATAGGATGTCCTCCCCTCTGTCCCAGTTTCCTGGTAAGTGAAGGCTTTCGTGGGACATGCCCCTTGGGCTAGTATGCAGATATAAGTGATCATAATGATCATAATGATCATAATGAGTGAGTTATCCCATAAGCAGAAAGACTCAAATTCTATATACTCACTTAAATGTTTGAATACATTTTAGGGTGATAAATTCAGGAAAAGAATGTTTACTGTGTATATCTTTCCTTATGGAAATGAGTGTGATTGGAGTTCTTGATGTGAAATTCCCAAATAACCAATAAAAGTATTATGTAAAAATAAAAGAAAAAATTTAAATATCAGTAGTCATCCTATGTGCAAATGACAAACAGATTGAGAAAGAAATCAGGGGATAACACTCTTCACCATAGCCACAAACAATGATGGAAATATCAATGCTCATCAAAGTAAAAATGGCCATGCTACAATCTACAGATTCAATGCAATCCAAATGAAAACTGCAACACAAATCTATACAAACATTTAAAAGATAAACTCAATTTCATATGAAAAACCAAACAACTTGGCTACCTAAAACAGTCCTGAAATTAAAAGGCTTTCTGAAGGTATCACTATCATTGATTTCAAGCTATACTGGATAACCATTCTGAGCTCTGCATTAGGTAGAGGATTCCCTCTTCCCAGCAGGGCCTTGTTTTTAACACCAATGTTTCATTTGATTGCTATTTAAAAGACTTTGAAGCAGTATATTTAAAGCAGTATAGCTCAACACTGAAAAACATGGCTACATGGGAAAGCAATTCAGAGGTTGACATTGGTGTGGTTCCCAGAGTTGGATACCTCAAAGGAATCCCAAGGAGACAGGTTCTGAGTTTAGGACTATCTATATCTGTTGTCTAAAATGGGTATTGTCATGGAAACTTTGTCCTATCTGCTGGAAGCACCATTTCAGTTTATGCAAAATTAGATTTTTAGGAGACCAAGGAGAAACCAATGTGTGTTTATTGGTCAGCTCATTCTTTTTTTTTCCCCTTGAGAAGAAATAACAAAGCTTATCATCATGATGTTTAATTAGTCCACCACATACACATAAAAATTAGGTCAGAGGAAATTGTTACTAGCAGGTAATTGTAACCTAAAGAATTATAAATTCAAAATTTACTGCACATATTGTCCTTGGCTGGTACCATAGCTTGAGCAGGACCCCTGGGCCCAGATCTGCCCATCATAAAGTTCTTCTTGGAGGTTTCTAGGAACCTCCGGATCCTTCCATTTCCCCATTCTCCCATGCTTCTCTCACCTAGAGTCCCAATAGGATGTCATCCCCTCTGTCCCACTTTCCTGGTAAGTGAGCACTTTCGTGTGACATGCCCCTTGAGCTAGTGTCCAGATGTAACTGAGTATATGCCATTTGAATATTTCTGCTTCTGGGTTAACTCACTCACTATGATCATTTATTGTTCAAGCCATTTGTCCACAAATTTCAGGAATTCAAAAGGACATTCTCCATAGTTGAGTGGAGAGTGGGGCCTGACTTTCACACGTACTCTGGTGCTTCATCTTTGACCATGTCCCCTGAATGGGGGGCCTGGTGGCACTCAGAGGAAGGATAGCAGGCTACCAAGCAGAGACTTGATACCCTATGAGCATGTACAGGGGGAGGAAGTCCCCCTCAGTCACAGTCATGGGGGGGGGGGAGTAAGGGGAAAATGGGAGGGACGGAAGAATGGGAGGATACAAGGGATGGGGTAACAATTGAGATCAAATATGAATAAATTAATAAAATATATTTTAAAAAAGAATTATAAATTCCTTTAATTTCGAGACAGGTTCTCATGTACAGTAGGCTCATCCCCAACCTGCTGGATAGCCAAGGGTGACCTTGAACAAGTGATCCTCCTGTATCTAGTAAAGAAATATTAGGACTTATAGGTTTCTAGGACCCTCTGGATCCTTCTACTTTGCTGTTTTCCCATGCTTCTCTCATCTAGAGTCCCAATAGGATGTCCTCCCCTCTGTCCCAGTTTCCTGGTAAGTGAAGGCTTTTGTGGGACATGCCCCTTGGTCTAATATGCAGACATAAGTTAGTATAGGCATATTTGGGCCCAGGGGTCCTGCTCAAACTAAGGCACCAGCCAAGGACAATACAGGTGGTAAACTGTAAACCCCTACCCAGATCTAGCCAATGGTCAGAACATTCTCCACAGTTGAGTGGAGAGTGGGATATGACTTTCTCACGTACTCTGGTGCCTCACATTTGACCATGTCCCCTGGAGGGGGAGACCTGGTGGCACTCAGAGGGATGACAGCAGGTTGCCAAGAAGAGACTTGATACCCTATGAGCATATACGGGGGGGGGAGGTAATCCCCCTCAGGAAGAGTCATAGGGAAGGGGAATAAGGGGAAAATGAGAGGGAGGGAAGAATGGGAGGATACAAGGGATGGGATAACCATTGAGATGTAACAAGAATGAATTAATAAAAAAAAATGACACCATAAAAAAGAAAAAGAAATATTAGGACTACAAAATGTCCCACCATTCTGCTTTCTTGTTTTTGAGGACTGAAGTCAGGGTTTGGTGTTTTTTCAACAGGAACTCTACTAGATCCGATACTTCCCTAGCCCAGAACTCTAAAAATTTGTTCTCTATGTTTTCTAATTGAAAATATAATTATTTTACATATACAAATTATATATGTAATTATTTATATGTAATAGATTAATAATGGCCAGAATGTGTAGTAACAAAAGTAAGTGATTTTGTGTTATGACTGATTTCTAAAAAGCTTAAAGCATGTGTAAATACCTGAGTCTACATTTCTTAAAACATATGTAGAGTTAATACAATTGAAATAAACTACAACAAATGTTAATAACAATTTCAGATAGGGATAATACACTGAGAGTGGTAACACTTGTTTTCACTTGTTATTTTTTAAAATAATGAACATAACCAAATACAATTTTCAAAGTTTTCAGCAGAAAGCAAAAGACATCAAGAAAGAGAAAATTATCAATATACCATTCATGATGCTTTACAACTGTCTTTTTAGTCTAATGTTGTTCAACATGCAGAACCGAAGCAGGTGCCATGACAATGTATTAACACCTAAGGATGCCTTATCCAAAATGAATAGACATGAGTGTTTTCTATTTTTCTTTTTAACTCCATTAATTGAATTTTTTGGATTTTTGAATATTTAATATGCAAAAGGAGGTATTTGGACAATGGAAATGGTCTCTGAACATGAAATCCATTCATGGTTTTATTCATAATTAGAAGGCAATTCCACTTATAATGTTAAAATGGTCTTTTAACTGTCATGAGTTAAACATGGACTTCTCTTCTCCACACCATCCACTCATCCTCCTCCTCCTCCTCCTCCTTCTTCTCCTCTCTCTCTCTCTCTCTCTTTGTGTGTGTGTGTGTGTGTGTGTGTGTGTGTGTGTGTGTGTATACATGCACATGGAGGTGAGAGGTCATAGTCAGGTGTTCTCCCATCACTATTCATCTATTTTCCTGGGCCCAGAACTAGTTGATCGTGCTCTGTTAGTTGGCTCCAAGTTCTGGAGTTTCTCCTGACTCTGTCTCCTTGGGATTTGGGATTTTGAGGTTTGGATATTTGTGTTTGCATTTACGAAACATGGTTTCTAAGGCTCAAAGTCAGGTCCTCACACTTGTAGTGCAGGGACTTTACTGAATGAACCATCTGCCCAGCTCAAATGTGGAATTTGCTCTATGGTGGTACTCAAAATGTTTTTGAGTCTGGAGCATTTCAGATGCTCAGGTTAGTGATGCTCATATCGAACAGGTTTATTTCTATCCAAATATTTTCTTTATTGAATATTAGAGTCACTTTGAGGCTCACTACATCCTTTAGGTAGGGAGTGGTAGACACAGAAATGAGTGCATTTTCTTCAATACTTTGTGATACCTAAATTTTCCAACACCATCACTACATGATCATTAAGTGTCTTCTACATCAATTTTGGATAGTATCTTAATCAGGATTACTACTGTTGTGATGAAACACCATATCCAAAGTTATTTAGGGAGGAGCAGTTTATTTGGCGTATCTCTCCCCTCTATATCACAGATCATCAACAAAGGAAATCAGGAGAAGAACTCAAGCATGACAGGAAGCTGGAATGAGGAGTTGATGCAAAGGACATGGAGGAAAGTTGCTTACTGTCTTACTCCTTATTGCTTGCTCACTCTTCATTCATATAGAACCCAGGGCTACATGCCTACCATGGCACTACACACAGCAGGCTAGTCCTCCAACATAAATCACTAATTAAGAAATTGCCTTACAAGGAAGCCTACAGCCCAATATTATGGAGGTTTTTTTCTCAATTGAGGTTCCTTTCTCTCCACCCCAGCTCATGTCAATTTGACATAAACCTGCCTGCACAGATAGGGCACTAGTGAAGGAGAATTGTAAGTGAGTCCCAAAATCTGTTTCAGATAGTCCCGAGGCCTCATTAGAACCAGAATACCATTTTTCTGAAGGCAATGTTTCATTTCAAGTCCAATTTCAAAGATCCATTTACGGAATATAGTTGGAAGATGGATCCTTAATAACAACCTACAGGCAAGAGGTAGACTGAGCTGATTTTTTCTTTTCATATGACAGATGGAGGTGGGATGTAATTGTAGTAATAATTTATCTAGTTATCCCCACACTTCAAGAACTGGGGAAAGCACACTGAGAAACCCCATGCAGTTGGAATATGGCATTCTGTTATCTGTTTCATTTCAAGGATTGTAACACAAGAAAAAATCAAAGTAAGTCAAACATGACCAGCAGTTTCTCTTCAGACTGGGCATGCTGAGGGAGACTGAGGATTCTTCCAATCAGGGGCTCTGCTTTCCACCAGAGTTCCAAATGAGAGGTGAGGAAGCCAAACTAGAATTCTCTGTAATTAGAGTTTTATAATTTCTGAAAAATAGTAAAAAAAAAAAAAAGGGGGGGGTTATTTGTTTTAATGAAAGTAGTGAAAAAAGTACTGTGTTGCTTACAGAATTTTTTAATGATAAATGAAGCCTGACAAGCTAACTTACTTTGAAAGAATGAGGACATGAACTCGAATGCATGTCAGGAAAGAAATCACCACAAAATAGTGCAGTTTGAAATCCTCGAACTGGAAAGGGGGAGACAGACAGATTCCTGTGGCTCACTGATAATACAGTCTAGTTGACTGGACAAGCTCCAGTGCAGTTAGAGTCCCTATTTTAAAACAAAACCAAATGACACCAATGGAAGTCTATGAGTTTCTTTATGTAGTTGTACACATATGTTCACATACACACACACACACACACACACACACACAAACATACATGAACATACATATGTGCATTCAAACACATGGAGATACATATACACACAATTTCTACTTTCTTGCATTACAGATAAATATGCAGTCAGATAGATATTAGGAATCAACCCCACCATTACCCTTCCACCTTATTCACTGAGGCAAGCTCTGCCACTCAAACCCAAAGCTTACTAATATGAGCCATCCTCCTAGCCAGCCTACTCAGGGAATGCCTTATCTCCAACTTCTCAGGCTAGAAATACAAGGCTGCCAAGCTGGCATTTACATGAGTTCTGGGCATCAAAATCCTTGTCTTCAAGATTGCAAAGAAATCTATCCAGCCTCATTGAGTAAGTCATATAAATTAGAAAAATTGCCCGTAATTCTATTGTCATAAAATGATTTATAGAAAAACACTACATGTATATGAAGAACATGTCAAAAAGTTTATTACTAGTTTAAACAATATGAATACTTGGCATTGTTATCATGCCTTTCAAAGGCAGAAAAGTAATCAACAGTCTTGCCCATCTTTCAACTCTGTGAACTACAATAACAACTGACCTAGTAATTTATATCCATTAGTTCAATAGTGGCATGACTGTAATAGGAGTAAATAACCAATTTATGATTGGATTTAGGTCTTCCTCACAAGAAATAACACATGCCTGATACTGCTAACTGGAGAAAGAACTCAGGCCCCAGGTCCTAGGGGAGAAGCTAGTAGTTTTATGCTATGAAATGGACATAATATTAAACTTCATAATAAGGACTTGTATTTCTAGGTTAGATCTCTTAATCTTCATTGGAGATTATCCATTTTTTAGTAGTGACAACTAACAAGGAGACACATGGCTGATTAATGTTCCTATCTTAAGAGATTGTGGAGTGCTCAGCCCTAATTCTGACATTTTATATCACTCTACCTCCTCATTTCTCTGAGGGCTCCAGAATCATCAGAGACAAATTATAAGAGCCAGAGGCAATGAGTAACTAAAGCAATACCATGTGTTAACCATACTGTTGCCCACATGAACCCAGTGTCTGTTACAGCATGCATTAGACTTTTACATGATCACCTGGACCTCACATCATGTACATAGGGACAGCTCTAAGTGGCCTCCATAACATTTTCCTGCTGCTACTCCAGTCCGTTTAAGCACTGGAATGATATCTGGAGGCCAAAGTGGCAACATTATAGGAATGAGTTAAAACAACAGGAATGGTGGTGGATTTGATCAAAACACATGCATGTATGAAGTTCTCAGCTGATTCTTAAAAAGTAATTTCAGCCTTTACCACAGAAGCCATGTGGCAACACAAACATAATATGTCTAAATTCCAGTCATGCTCTTACTAGCCTCTCTTCCTCTTTCTCCATCTATAAAATGGGATGGTACTTCAATTGCTTGGTATGCCAATATATTCATCCACACCATGAATATCTGTTTCATTATTTTGATAACCAGCAAAGGATCATCTATGGCATAGGTTAGAAAGTATGGAATTTTAAAAATAATATATCCTGAATCTAAATGTAGTGCTTTTGTGCCCAATAATAGTCCTTTGCTTTATTATTGTAAGCTACTGATGATGAGTTTATGTATACCACCTTCTCACAGCCCCTAAACATATTATTGTAACTGGACGTTAGTTCCAGGTGAACCCAATTTTTTTTTTCTTATTGCACCAATTCCATTTATTGTGAAAGAAGTCACTTCACTTCAGTCAGTAAAGACTCGTGGTGTTGGGTCACAAATATAAGTGCAGCATGTCCAGTCAGCCGTATTGGGAAAGGAACATGGTTTGTTTGAAAGTTTGTGGGTGCCACAGGCATGAATTCTTTGCATTTTCTAAAATGCCAGGAAGAGTCTTTTAAGTGGCAGACTTGGGTCCAAGTTCCCAAAATAGGTTTCTATATAAACTTTTGAGGAACACACTTGCTGTGAAAAAGATGTTTGCAGCACGGGAACTGCAAACACAACCAGAGGGATGTTTATTAAGGGCTGGGTGTTCTTCCACTCAGGGAAAGCATGGCCAGGCCACTGTGTGCACTTAGGTTGGGACTTAATGATGGGAGATAAAAAAAAAAGGAAGAAAGAAAGAATAAAGGAAAAAAAAAAAGCAACCATTTGCATTCGTTACTCAAAAGAAGTCAAGAGGAGTTTGATCTATTACCAACTTCTTTATGGAAAGTAAGAACTTTTACATGTTTATTCTTCTCATTTAATTTTATCAATATTTTATCTTCCTAATTCATTAAAAAACAATCACTCTTTAAATAATTTAGTGTATATTTACTTTGGTTCCCTAGCAGAAATGCAAGTTTTGGTGAAATGATCTCAGAAGACTGTAAGGAAACCAAAACAACCTGTACAACCTGTACAAGTTTAAACCCTGAAATACCTAAGTCTAACACAACCCGACAGACACAATGTTAATAGGGAACATTGTTTTTATATTATAGACCATTGCTGTCATTGGAAACAACCCACCAGACCCAATGTCAATCAGAACTTTGTTTTCATAGTATGGACCATTGCTATTACTAGACACAACCCAGGAGACACAGTGTCAATAAGGAACATTGTTTTTATAATATGAACCATTGCTGTTACTAGACACCTAACCAGCTGAATGATGCTGGATACACACATTCATGTATGTATAGTGAACTAGAAACTTAAATTGGAATAGCCCAAGTCTATAGAAGGCTCTAAAAAAAAATACAGTGTAGAGGCTTTTTTTATACTAGACTTGCCTAACATTGATAGAAAAATTTATCTGTTTATTTTTCAAGGAATATTTGTTGAATCTATATTTTCTATGCCACTTCATTGTCTTTGATGGAAGGCTACTGGAGAAGGCAAAAACTTCTATGGTAATACAATTTATCGCCAGAACAGGAACGATAGACAATATGCTATAGAGTTTAAATATCTAATTTCAGAGGATGTTTAGATTGAAAAATTCTGAACTTGGCACTAGCATAAGTCTTAGGGATTGAATGAATGGGGACATCAGGCCTACACATGTGGCAACTTTGCCCTTTTTTGTAACCTAATTTTAAGTCTATGTGTATGTTTATGTGTACACATAACTTCACATGCACACACCTGAATATTGAGGTCAGAATTCATTGTCCAATGTCATTCTCAATTGGTCTCTCTGTTTTTTTTTAACTTACAGTAACTTTTATTCTTTTCAATTTATTATAATTTGTTAAAATTACATCCCTATTGTTATCTCTGCTCTTGTATCTCTTCATTCCCTGCCTTCCTCCTTCTTCTGCCCTATTTCTTTCCTCTAGACCTCTGACAGATGGGACCCCGTAACCCATAGTATGACTACAGCCTATTAGGTCTCTTCTGGATATCCTGCTGCCCCTTCCTCTGTATGTCAGCCAGGCCTCTCCAACAAGGGGAAGTGATCAATTCAGGGGCACCAGAGTTCGTGTCAGAGGCAGTCTATGCTCCCCCCATAATCATGGAGATTGAGATGTCCATTGGCAAGATCTGAACAGGACTTCTAGGTTTACTGCATGCATTGTCCTTTGTTGGTAAAGCAGTTTTTGCAGCCCTCCCTATGATCTAGATCCACAGGCCTTGGTGGTCTCCTTGTGGGGATACTGAACCCTATGGGTCCTTCTATCCCCCTATTCTTACATACAACTCTCACCCAGAGTTCAGCTGCAAGACCTAGCATCTATCCTAATCCCCCACTCGGTGGATTCTCTCATAGGACATCTATGTTGGGCAAACATACACTTATAAGTGAGCACATACGTCATATGTCCTTCTGACTCTGGGTTACCTCACTCAGGATGATCATTTCTAGTTCTATCCGTTTGCCTCTAAGTTTCATGATTCTCTTGTTTTCAGTAGCTGAAGATGGTGTCTTTTTTACATTTTATGATTTTGGCTTCTTGGTCAAAAAGCAAGTGCCCATTAGTAGATAGTTTACATATGGCTCTTTAATTTGCTTCCATTGATCAACCTGCTTATTTCTATGCCAGGACCATGTTATTCTTGTTACTGTTGCTCTATAGCACAGCTTGAGATCTGGGATGGAGACTCCTCAGGAGGATATTTAATTATACAGGATTATTTTAGCTATTCTGTGTTATTTGTTTTTAATATATTTTATTAATTCATTAATATTACATCTCAATTGTTATGACATCCCTTGTATCCTCCCATTCCTCCATCCCTCCCATTTTCCCCTTACTCCCCTCCCCTATGACTGTGAATGAGGGGGACCTCTTCCCCCTGCATATGCTCATAGGTTATCAAGTCTCTTCTTGCTAGCCTGCTATATGTCCTCTGAGTGCCACCAGGCCTCCCAACCAAGGGGGCATGGCCAAATATGGGGAACCAGAGTTCATGTGAAAGTCAAACCCCACTCTCCATTCAACTGTGAAGAATTTCCTGTCCATTGGGTAGATCTGGGTAGGGGTTTGAAGTTTATGGCCTGTATTGTCCTTGGCTGGTGCCATAGTTTGGGCAGGTCCCCTGAGCCCAGATCCGCCCATCATAATATCCTTCTTGTAGGTTTCTAGGACTCCCTGGATCCTTCTGTTTCCACAGTCTCCCATGCTTCTTTCACCAAGAGTCCCAATAGGATGTCCTCCTTTCTGGCCCACTTTCCTGGTAAATGAAGACTTTCATGGGACATGCCTTTTGGGATAGTGTCCAGATATAAGTGAGTATATACCATTTGACTCTTTCTGCTTCTGGGTTAACTCACTCATTATGATCATTTCTAGCTCAATCCATTTGTCCA
This sequence comes from Acomys russatus, assembly GCF_903995435.1. Taxonomy (NCBI): domain Eukaryota; kingdom Metazoa; phylum Chordata; class Mammalia; order Rodentia; family Muridae; genus Acomys; species Acomys russatus. The sequence continues at coordinate 9,938,119 of NC_067142.1, forward strand.
CAAATTTCGGGAATTCCTTGTTTTTAATAGCTGAGTAGTATTCCACTGAAAATGTACCACACTTTCTTTATCCATTCTTCTACTGAGGGACACTTAGGCTGATTCCATGTTCTGACTGTTATGAATAAGGCCACTATGAACATGGTTGAGCATGTGTCCTTTTTATGCTGGAGCATCTTCTGGGTATATTCCAAGGAGTGGAATAGCTGGGTCTTGAGGAAGCCTTATTTCCATCTTTCTGAAATTGCACCAGATAGATTTCCAAAGTGGCTGTACTAGTTTGCATTCCCACCAGCAATGAAGGGGTGTTCCTTTCTCGCTCCACATCCACACCAGCATGTGGTCTCACTTGAATTTTTTATCTTAGCCATTCTGATGGATGTAAGATGGAATCTCAGAGTTCTTTTGACTTTCATTTCCCTGATGACTAAGGATGTTAAGCATCTCTTTAATTGTTTCTCAGCCATTGGATATTCCTCTGTTGAGAATTCTCTGTTTAGTTCTGATCCCCATTTCTCAATTGTGTTATTTGTTTTGGTGGTGTTTAATTTCTTGAGTTCTTTATATATTTTGGATATTAGACCTTTGTCAGATGTAGGGTTGGTGAAGATCTTTTCCCAGTCTGTAGGCTGTCGCTTTTTTCTGTTGACAGTGTCTCCTTCCTTACCGAAGTTTCTCATCCTCGTGAGGTCCCATTTATTAATTGTTGACATTAAGGCCTGGGCTGTTGGTGTTCTGTTCAGGAATCTTGTACAATAAAAGATCCTCCAGAAAAATCTCCATACCTGATCAAGCTGTACTATAAAGCAACAGTAATCAAAACAGCATGGTACTGGCACAGCAATAGGCTGGTTGATCAGTGGAATCAAATCAAAGACCCAGAAATGAACCCACACACATATGGTCACTTGATTTTTAACAAAGAAGCTAAATCTATTCAATGAAAAAAAGGATAGCACCTTCAACAAATGGTGTTGGTCTAACTGGATGCCTACATGTAAAAAAATGCAATTGGACTCATATTTGTCACCATGCACAAAACTCAAGTCCAAGTGGATCAAAGACCTCAACATAAAACCAGAGACACTAAATCAGTTAGAAGAAAAAGTAGAGAAGAGCCTGGAACACATTGGCACAAGAGTTATTTGCTTTTAACCATGAAGGTGACAATTAATTTTTCAATGTCTTTAAAGTAGTCTGTAGGTAGTTTGGTAAGGAATGAATGGAATCGGTAGATTGCTTTTGATGACCATTTTTACTGTATTGGTCTTCTTGATCCATGATCATGGGAGATCTTTCTATCTTCAAATATATTATTCAATTTCTTTCTTTAGAAACTTGAAGATTTTTTTTTTCATACAAGACTTCCACTTGCTTGGTTAGAGTTACACCAAGATACTTTATACTATTTGTGGCTATTGTGAAAGACGTAGGTTCCCTAATTTCTTTCTCAGCCTGATTTGTTATTTGTATACAGAAGGGCTACTGAATTTTTGCATTAATCTTGTATCCAAACACTTTTCTGAAGGCATTTTATAAGCTGGGGAAGTTCTCTGGTGGAATTTTGGTGGTGCATTTGATTAATAACAACTGTTGGTGCCATTTTTTTCTGGTTGAGTCTTTTTAATGCATCCATTCTATTAGTCTGTGGCTTTTCATGGAAGAGTTGAGACCATTGATGTTTTAAGAGATTAATGAGCAGTGACTGTTAGGGCTTTTATTTTGTTGATCCATCCTTTGGTGAAAGGGGAATGTTGACGTCTCCCACTATTAATATATGGGTATCTATGTGAAGTTTAATCTTCATTAATGTTCCGTTTACACATATTCAAATGTTCAGAATTGGCATATCATCTTTGTTGAGCTTTCCTTGAAGATTATTAAGTGTCCTTCCTCATTTCTTTTGATTAATTTTGTTTAAAAGTCTATTTTATTAAATACAAAAATGGCTACTCTTGCTTTCTCCTTGTGTCCATTTGCTTAGAAAACCTTTTTTTAGCCCTTTACCATGAGGGTAAAGGCCTATCTTTGTGTTTGAGATGTGTTTCTTGAGTGCAAGAGAATGTGGAGACTATTTTATATATCCATTCTATTAGTTGGTGTGTTTTTATGGGAGAGTTGAGAACATTGGTGTTTAGAGATATTAATGAACAGTGGCTGTTAACAATTTTTACTTTGATGTTGGTTATGGTCATATGTTTGTTTGTCTAGATTTTTTTTCTTAAAGTGAGCTTACCTATTTCCTGTGTTATACTGGATGTAGTTAAACTCTTTGCATTGGAATTTTCCTTCTACAATTTTCTCTAGGGCTGGATTTGTGAACATGTAAAGTTTAAATTTCCTTTTGTCTTGTCTTGTTTTCTCAGTCAATGGTTATTGAAAGATTGGTGGGTATAGTAGGCTGTAGAGGCATCTCTGATGTCTTAGGGTTTTCAAGTCCAGGCTTTTCTGGTTGTTGTGGTCTCTGAAGAAAACTTGAGTGTGATTCTGATAGGTTTGCTATTGTATGTTATGTGGCCATTTTCCCTTAATGCTTTTAATATGTCTTTTTTGTTATGTACATTTTGTGTTCTAATTATTATGTGGGAGCAGGAATTTCTTTTCTGTTCTACTTTATTTGTTGTTTTGTAGGCCTTTTATACATTAATACACATCTCTTTCTTTAAATTGTGTGAATTTTCTTCTATGACTTTGAAAAAATATTTTCTGGGCCTTGGAGCCAGGCATCTTCTCTTTTTTCAATTCCTATTATTCTTAGGTTTAGTCTTTTCATGGTGTACTTGATTTTTTTTATGTTCTGTGTCAGGAATATTTGATATAACATTTTCTTTGGTAGATACAACAAATTCTTCCATTGCATCTTCGACACCTAAAATTCTCTCCTCCATCTCTTTTATTCTTTGGGTGAAACTTACCTCTGCAGTTCTAATCCTCTCTAAGTCCTCTCTAGGTTTTCTTTAATTCTTACTTTTATTGTTGTTTCCATTTTCACCTTCAGATCTTAAACAGTTTTATTGATTTTCTTCACTTGATTACATTTTCCTGAATTTCTTCCAGTGATTTCTTCATTTCCTTTCTATAGGGCTTTCTCACTGCCTCTCTAAGATCCTCAGTATGTTTGCCCCTATCTTTCTGTATTTATTTATATATTTTATGAATTTCTTCCATATCATATTCATTATGAAGAATTTGAGGTCACTTTCTTGTGCTGCACCTGTGTTTCATTTTGCAGGGCCGAGTGCTTTGAGATCACTGGGTTGTGGTGGTGGCATATTATTTTGGCTTTTGCTGTTTCTGTTTTTATGCTGGACATTAGTCATCTTGCCTTCTCTGGTGTTGTGTGGTAGTTTCTGGTATCTTTCTCTTGCAATTGAGAGCAGCTAGTAGGTAAATAGCTATAGTTTGAGACCCCTTACCAGTGGAGATCAGGGACCTCTTCTGTGAATCAGGCTGGTGAGCTGGGTTCAGGTCCGGGAACTTTCTGTGTGTTGGTTGTGTGGCTTGGGGTCAGATCTAATTGTTCTATACACTGCGGGATCTCCTCTGGGCTAATAGACCCAAATACTTGTGCCTTGCAGCCTACAATTCCACCTAAAACATAGAGCATATGTGCTGTTTGCTGGTCAGGGTGTTGTAACTAGTATTTAGAGACTGTACCTGTGCCTGCTTAGACCTGTGAACTCTCCATGTTTTAGCTGGATGTTCTGAGGTCAGATCCCCTTGTGTTTCAAACTGTGGTGTCTCTGCTGGGCACAAGCCCCAGACACTAGAACCTTGTGGTCCACTGTTTGGAAAGAGATCCTGAGTGAGTGAAGACACTGTGCACCTACTGGCCTGAGGCTAAGGTTTGGGGACATGTGCCTACTTGGACCTATGAACTCTTCCAGGGATCAGCTTGGGTGACATGAGGTGAAATCTACCTATGCTGAACACCTTGGGGTTTCCCCATGGCTAGGAGACACAAACCCTGGTGCCCTGCAGCCCACAGTTCAGTCTGAGACAGTGTCCCAGTGCAATGCATTTACCTATGTGTGGCTAGGCTTTGAAGACCATGCTTATGCCTGACAGGGCCCTGGAGCCTTCTGTGGATTGGCCTGGTGCTCTTAGGGCAGATCCACTTGTACTCCACATCCTGGGTTCTCCCTGGGATAGTAGACCCAGACACTTGTGCCCTGTAGCCCAGAATTCAGTCCAAAACACAGAGTAGTTGCATATGTAAAGATGCAACTCACAGGCAGGCAGGCATCCAGATTCTGGGGGCTGGACACACACACACACACACATACACAAACACACACACACACACACACACACACACACACACACACACACACACACACACACACACACACACACACACACGGACTCTTCCATGGACCAGAGGGAGGACCTGAGGCCAGATTCACTTGTGCTCAACAAAGTATAGATCCCTTTCCCAAAATGGACTTCAGCTTTGGTACTCTGTAGCTCCTTACCAGTCCTGCCAGTTGACATAGTCCTACCAACCAGATACTGATTCATTTCTACCACCATCACCATCTTGGCTTGTCCCCTCTTAGGTGGTTTGAAGAAAATTGCTACAATATACTCATGGAGAGTGGTATTATTGCAGGTTTGGCCTTTCTGGAGCAGGTGTGGCTTTGTTAAAGGATATGTGTCACTAGGTTTGGGTATTGAAGTTTCAGATGCTCATGCTGGTTCCAATGTTTCAAACTTCTGTTAACTGCAGATCCAGATTTAGAATTCTTGGTTATCACTTTAATACCATGTCTTCCTCAGTAACACCATGCATCCCACACTGACAATAATGGACTAAGACTTTGAATTGTAAACCAGTCCCAATTAAATGTTTTCCTATAAAAGAGTTTCCAATGGTCATGGTATGTCCTTACAATAGAAAGACTAACTAAGACAGTCTCTGTTGAAGTACCAGTAAGGCCTAATTAATTAAGACACAGACACTTGTTATATTTTAAAATAGCCTTAGTTAACCTGGGGCAGGACAGATATTAATCCCCTAAACTAATTCCCATACCATGCTCATCTACTTCTAATAATTTCTATCAAGCTACCTCCCATCCATAATCCCATATACTTGTTAATGTTCTTCATAAGGGCCAAATCCTCCATCCATGTTGGCCATGTGATTTTCCTCCACCTAACCCATGATAGCCTTCTTCTCCTTTCTCCTCTGGTCTCCCTTCTTCCCAAAATTCCCTCTGTCTTCCTGAGTCCAGGAACCTTAGCCATGCCTGTCCCATTTGCTCTGTCCAGGTTTGGTGGCCTTTTATTAATTAGCATCAAAATGCATCAGAACAACAAGTCTCATTGTTATTGGTTGACACAGGATCTCTTAGTGAACCTGGAGCTTACTAATTCAGTGATGTTTTCTGACCAGGAAGCCCCAGAGACCCTCTTGTCTCACCATCACTAGTATTGCAGTATGAAAACAAGATAGATGTGACGTTCTTTTAGAAGTTTCTTTATTTTGTCAGACAGTTTCATGAAGGTCAGATCGGTCTCGTATTTGCTTTATGGTTTACTATGATTTTAAACTCTATATCCTCTTGCTTCTATAAGCCTGCATGCTTGGATTAGAAATGAGCCATCATTCCTAGTTAGTGAAGTGTTGGGGATGGTGAATGAGGCTTTATGCTAGCTAAGCACTCTACCAAGTGAACTATATGTGAAGCCCCATTTTTTCTATCTTTTTTTTATTAATTTATTCATATTACATCTCTATTGTTAGCCCTTCCTCTGTTTCCTCCCATTCTTCCCTCCCTCCCATTTCTCCCCTTCTCCCCTCCCCTATGTTCGTGACCGAGGGAGACCTCCTCCCCCTATATATGCTCTCAGAATATCAAGTCTCTTTTTGGTAACTAGCTATCCTTCCTCTGTGTGCCACCAGGTCTCCCCATCTGGGGGACATGGTCAGGAAAGGGGCACCAGAGTTCGTGTGAGAGTCAGATCTCACTCTCCACTCAACGGTGGAGAGTGTCATGTTTGTCGGCTAGGTCTTGGTAGGGGTTCGAAGCTTACTGCCTATATTCTCCTTGGCTGGTGCCTTAGTTTGAGGAGGACCCCAGGATCCAGATCTGCCTATCATAAAGTTCTTCTTGTAGGTTTACAGGACCCTGTGGGTCCTCCTATTTCCTCTTTCTTCCATGCTACTCTTGCCTAAAGTCTCAATCGGATATCCTCTCCTCTGACCCACTTTCTTGGTAAGTAAAGATTTTCATGGTACAGATCCCTTGGACTAGTGTTTTGATATAAGTGAGTATATACCATTTGTCTCTTTTTGCTTCTGGGTGAACTCACTCATTATGATAATTTCTAGATCAATCCATTTGTCCACAAGTTTTGAGAATTCCTCTTTTTTAATAGCTGAGTAGTATTCCATCGTGTAAATATACCACAGTTTCTTAGTCCATTCTTCTACGGAGGGACACTTAGGCTGTTTCCATGTTCTGGTTGTTATGTATAGAGCAGCTATGAACATGGTTGAGCATATGTCCCTGTTGTGTGGTAGGGTATTTTCTGGATTTATTCCAAGGAGTGGGATAGCTGGGTCTTGAGGAATCCCTATTCCCATTTTTCTGAGAAAGCGCCAGATAGCTTTCCAAAGTGGTTGTACTAGTTTGCATTCCCACAAGCAATGAAGGAGTGTTCCTCTCTCTCCACATCCTCGCCAACATGTGGTGTCATTTGAGTTTTTGATCTTAGCCATTCTGATGGGTTTAAGATGGAATCTCAGTGTCGTTTTGATTTGCATTTCTCTGATGACTAACGAGGATGAGCATTTCTTTAAGTGTTTCTCTGCCATTTGATATTCCTCTGTTGAGAATTCTCTGTTAAGTTCCAAGCCCCATTTCGCAACTGAGTTGTTTGGTTTTGTGGTGTTTAATTTCTTGAGTTCTTTATATATTTTGGATATTAAACCTTTGTCAGATGAAGGATTGGTGAAGGTCTTTTCCCATTCTGTAGGCTGTCGCTTTGTTCTCTTGACAGTGTCTCCTGCCTTACAGAAGCTTCTCAGCCTCATGAGGTCCCATTTATTAATTGTCGACATTAAGGCCTGGGCTGTTGGTGTACTGTTCAGGAAGTTGTTTCCTGTGGCTATGTGTCCCAGGCTCTTCCCCACTTTTTCCTCTAACTGAATTAATGTGTCTGGTTTTAAGTTGAGGTCTTTAATCCACTTAGACTTGAGTTTTGTGCATGGTGACAAATAAGGGTCTAATTGCATTTTTCTACATGTAGACGTCCAGTTAGACCAGCACCATTTGTTGAAGATGCTATCCTTTTTCTTTTGAATAGATTTGGCTTCTTTGTCAAAAACTCAAGTGAGCAAATGTGTGTGGATTCATCTCTGGGTCTTCGATTTGATTCCATTGATCCACCAGTCTATTGCTTTGCCAGTACCATGCTGTTTTAATTACTGTTGCTCTGTAGTACCGCTTGAGATCAGGTATGGAGATTCCACCAGAGGATCTTTTGTTGTATTGGATTGTTTTTGCTATTCTGGGTTTTTTATTTCTCCATATGAATTTGAGAATTGATCTTTCAATATCCTCAAAGTATTTTGTAGGTATTTTGATAGGGATTGCGTTGAATCTGTAAATTGCTTTTGGTAAGATGGCCATTTTTACTATGTTGATTCTCCTGATCCACGAACAAGGTAAATCCCTCCATCTTCTCATGTCATCTTCAATCTCTTTCTTCAGAGGTTTGAAGTTTTTTTCGAATAAGTCCTTTACTTGCTTGGTTAGAGTTACTCCTAGATATTTTATATTGTTTGTGGCTATCGTGAAGGGAACAGTTTTCTTAATTTCTTCCTCTGCCTGTTTGTCATTTGTATACAGAAAAGCTACTGACTATTTTGAGTTTATTTTGTATCCTGCCAATTTGCTGAAGGTGTTTATCAGCTTTAGGAGTTCTCTGGTGGAATTTTGAGGGTCACTTATATACACTATCATATCATCTGCAAATAAGGATAATTTGACTTCTTCCTTTCCCATTTGGACCCCCTTGATGTCCTTTTGCTGTCTTATTGCTCTGCCTAGAACTTCAAGAACTATATTGAAGAGATAAGGGGACAAGGGGCATCCTTGTCTGGTTCCCGATTTTAGAGGAATTTCCTTGAATATCTCTCCATTTAATTTAATGTTGGCTGTTGGTTTGCTGTATATGGCCTTTATTATGTTTAGATAAGTGCCTTGTATTCCAGATCTCTCCAGAACTTTGAACATAAATGGGTGTTGGATTTTGTCAAATGCTTTTTCTGCATCTAAAGAGATGATCATGTGGTTTTTCTCTTTCAGTTTGTTTATATGGTGGATTACATTGATGGATTTCCATATGTTAAACCATCCCTGCATGCCTGGAATGAAGCCTACCTGGTCATGGTGAATGATGTCTTTGATTTGCTGTCTTATTCGCTTTGCGAGAATTTTGTTGAGTATTTTTGCATCAATGTTCATAAGAGAAATTGGTCTGAAATTCTCTTTTTTTCTTGGATCTTTGTGAGGTTTAGGTATTAATGTGACTGTGGCCTCATAGAAGGAATTTGGTAATATTCCATCCATTTCTATCTTTTGGAATAGCTTGAATAGTATTGGTATTAGCTCCTCTTTGAAGGTCTGGTAGAATTCTGCACTGAAACCATCTGGCCCTGAGCTTTTTTTGGTTGGGAGACTATCAATGGTTGCTTCTATTTCTATAGGTGAAATAGGGCTATTTAATTTGTTTATCTGGACTTGGTTCAATTTCAGCAAATGGAATCGGTCGAGAAATTTGTCCATTTCCATTAAATTTTCGAGTTTTGTGGCATAAATGCCTTTAAAGTAGGTTCTTACGATTCTTTGTATTTCTTCAGTGTCTGTTGTTATGTCTCCCTTTTCATTTCTGATTTTGTTAATTTGGATAGTGTTTCTCTGTTTTTTAGTTAGATTGGCTAACGGTTTGTCTATCTTGTTAATTTTTTCAAAGAACCAACTCTTGATTTTGTTGATTCTTTGGATTGTTCTCTTTGCTTCTAATTTATTGATTTCAGCCCTGAGTTTGATTATTTCTAGGCATCTACTCCTCTTGGGTGTTTCTGCTTTTTTTTTTTTCTAGAGCTTCCAGATGTGTTGTTAGGTTGTTTATGTGGGATGATTCCTTTTTCTTTTTGAAGGCACTTAGTGCTATGAATTTTCCTCTTAGCACTGCTTTCAATGTATCCCACAAATTTGGGTATGTTGTTCCATCATTTTCATTGAATTTCAGGAAGTCTTTTATTTCTTCCCTTATTTCTTCCGTGACCCATGTGTCATTAAGTAGAAAGTTGTTTAGTTTCCACGTGTTAGTATGCTTTTTGTTATTTCTGTTGTTGTTGAAGTCCAGTCTTAGACCATGGTGATCTGATAAGATACAAGGTATTATTTCAGTCTTCTTATATCTATTGAGGTTTGCTTCATGACCAATTATGTGATCAATTTTAGAGAACGTTCCACGGGGTGCTGAGAAAAAGGTATAATCCTTTGCATTTGGGTGGAAAGTTCTGTAGATATCTGTTAGATCCATTTGATTCATGACATTGGTTAATGAGGTTATTTCCCTGCTTATTTTTTGATTCAAAGACCTATCCTTGAATGAAAGAGGGGTGTTGAAGTCTCCCACTATTATTGCGTGGGTATCAATGAGTGGGGCATGCTTTGTTAATAAGTCTTTTACAAATGTGGGAGCCCTTGTATTCGGAGCATAGATGTTCAAAATTGTGATGTCTTCTTGGTTGACTTTACCTTTGACGAGTACAAAGTGACCATCCTCATCTCGTTTGATTAATTTTGGTTGAAAGTCTATTTTATTAGATATTAGAATGGTTACCCCAGCTTGCTTGTTGTGACCATTTGCTTGGAATATTTTCCCCAACCTTTTACTCTGAGGCAATGTCTGTCCTTGTGGTTGAGGTGTGTTTCTTGAATGCAGAAGAATTTTGGGTCATGTTTATGCATCCATTCCGTTAGTCTGTGTCTTTTTATTGGAGCGTTGAGACCATTGACGTTGAGAGATATTAATGACCAGTGATTGGTAAATCCCTTCATTTTTGGTATTTGTAACAGTTGAGATTTTGTGGGGTTGTGATTTTTCAATGGTATATTTACATATTTCCTATGTAATTTTGGTTGTAGTTTGACCAGTTGGGGTGGAGTTTTCTTTCTAATAGCTTCTGTAAAGCTGGATTTGTGGCTAGGTACTGTTTGAATTTGTTTTTGTCATGAAATAACTTGTCTTCTCCATCAATGGTTATTGATAATTTTGCTGGATATAGTAGTCTTGCCTGGTATCTGTGTTCTCTTAGGGTTTGCAGCACCTCTGTCCAGGCCCTTCTTGCTTTCATGGTCTCTGCTGAGAAATCAGGAGTAATTCTGATAGGTTTGCCTTCGTACGTTACTCGGCCTTTTTCTCTTGCCGCTTTCAATATTTTTTCCTTGTTCTGTATATTTTGTGTTGTTATTATTATGTGGCGGGAAGATTTTCTTTTCAGGTCTATTCTATTTGGTGTTCTATAGGCCTCTTGTATGCTCATACGCATCTCTTTCTTCAAATTGGGAAAATTCTCCTCCATTATTTGATTAAAGATGTGTTCTTTGGCTGTGGGGTCGGCTGTCCAGTTTCTCCTGTATCCCTATTATTCCCAAGTTTCGTCTTTTCATGTGGCCTTTTAATTGTTGAATGTTCTGTGTCAGGAACTTTTCAGATTTAGCATTTCCCTGAATGGTTGTTTCCAGTTCTGCGATTGTTTCTTCAAGTCCTGATATTCGTTCTTCCATTTCTTGCAATCTGTTAGATAAGGCCACCTCTGAGATGCTTGCTTTCCTCTTTGTAGCCTCTTGATCATGTTTTTCTTCTGTGTGTTCCTGCATCATAGCTTCCATTTTTATCTTCATGTCTTGGACTGTTTTAATGATTTCTATCATCTGGTTATTTATATTTTTCTGGAATTCTTCAAGTGCCTCTTTATATGTCTCTTTTAACTCTTCAGCCCTCTTGTTTGCCTCCTCCTGCATTTGTTTACAGATTTTATTTGTTTCTTCCATTATCATCTTTTTTACTAAGGACTTGAGGTCATTTTCTTGTCTATCCATTGCTGTTAGGTTCTCTAGGTTGTTTTCATTGGGAATGTTGGAATCCGGAGATGCCAAACTGTTTTGGTTTTTGATAGGATTCTTACGCTGCCCTCTTGTCATTTTGATGGCTCTGGTGTTGGAAGGTATTTTGTAGTGACCTTCGCTGGTTGAGAGTGGTTAATTGATGACTGATTATAGGTTAGGTGCTCTTGCCTGTGGGGATCCGGGGATATTTTTGTGGAACAGATAGGTGATCCGTTTTCACTCCTGGTGGTTTTCGTCTGGCCCCTGGGTTCCAGGCTGAGCCAGCCAAAGTAGATATCTGTTTGGACTTTACTGCCATAATTCAGATCAGTAGTCTTGGGACCTAGAATAAGGTCCGCACACAAACCTCTGGCTGAGTAGGTTGATCTCAGCTGCCTGTCCTTCCTGTGGATTTGCAGTCAAGGCCCCGGGTAGATCAGATCTTCTGGGGGAGTAAGTGTCTTTTAGCTCTGCCTCTATACCCTGTAGCAGTGTCTAACCTCTCCCAGTACTATATGCCTAGAGGGACCAAGGTCGCTCTTGGTCAGCAATTAGGCACTGCAAGGAAGACCCTCTTTTCGACTCCCAATAAAGTGAGAGTGTCTGCCTTGCTCGGCCAGGATCGCCACTGGACACTCTCATTCAGGGAGCAGGGAGCGCTGTGCCAGGGCCTTGGGGCTGGGCAGTTAGTAACACTGGCTCTGCAGGGCTCTGGTGGCCACTTGTGGACCCAAATCTTTCCTCCGGTGTATGTGGGTCCCCCTCACACTCTGGGTCAGCAATTAGACACTGGAAACACGACCCATCCACGTCTGGTCTCCCAATAATGTGAGAGTGCCTGTCTTGCTCAGGCCAGGGTCTCCCGCTGGGCTCACAGGGAGCGCAGGGCCAGCTGAGCTGGTCTCTCTCTCTCTTTCCGGGAGCAGGGAGTGCTGTGCCAGGGCCTTGTGGCTGGGCAGTTAGTAAGACTGGCTCTGCAGAGCTCTGGTGGCCGCTCACGGACCCAAATCTTCCTGCCAGGGTATGTGGGCCCCCTCACACTCTGGGTCAGCAATTAGACGCTGCAAACACGACCCATCCACTTCTTGTCTCCTGATAATGAGAGAGTGCCTGCCTTGCTCAGGCCAGGATCTCCAGCTGGGCTCTCACGTGCGGGGAGCTGGAAGCGGGGAGCAGAGCGTAGGACCAGTGCTTTGTGGCTGTGTAGGGACAAAAGGGTTGCAGAGCTCTGGCGGAAGCCCGCGGACCTAGGTCTTCCCGCAGGGCAAATAAGTTCAGCTATAGCTCTGGGCAAGACCCACGTCTCCTGATGGGTCTGTGGAAGCCGTTCAAGCTGATTTCTCACTGCCACTGTTTGCAGGCTCAGTCCGCTGTGATTGGTGTTAAGTTTGGCCCCGGATGGCCACCGAGCTGTAGTGCCACTATAACAATCTCTGTTGGGTCCCGCCGCCTGTGTTTTCAGTCGGCCTGGGCGGGTGACCTCTGCAGTTTGGGGTGGTGCGGAAGGAGGAATCCTAGGGCAGATTCACCCTCTTCGCTAGGATTGCTCTGGCTGGGGACTCTGGAGAAACCCCTCCCCAAACAGCAAGTCTGTGCTTTATATACAGGCTGCAGTTTGCATGTGGATTCTGTCTCAGAGTTTGGGGAGTGCGTTTAGCACCTCCCGGATGTTGCCTGACCCAGGGGCGTAGGCCCCCTGTTTGGTCTGTGGCCTCTGGGGCCCCACTCACCTACAGTTCTCAAAGTCCAGCAATCTGTTGCTCCTCCTATGTCTCTGGTCTCCACGGAGTAGATCAGATACGTGGCTTAATGGTCGGCGCCATCTTGGAATCGAAGCCCCATTTTTATTCAAAATATTTTTTCAAAAATCACAAAGAACTACTGGCAATTGAATAAAGCTAGTATCTGAAGTGGTGATCCTTCCCAGGGAAGAACACACCAATTGGCTGTCCAGTATCAAACTGTTATATCAGAAAATTTACATACACATAACCCTTTATGGACTTAATAGATTATATTTCAGAATATATATGTATAAAATAATAATTTATAGAAAAAGATGCCATAAATTTGAAGGAGAGCAGGGAGTTTATAGGAAGCATTGGAGGGGGGAATGGAAAGTGAGAAATGCTGGACTTAAAATATAATCTAAAAAATGAACAATAAAAATAAATCAAAATGTTTTTTCAAATTAGTGTAAACATGCAAAATATGAGCATAGCATATAACATGCAAACAAGGCAGAGATACTAGCTGAGACCCTGAGAATTATGGATAAATAGAAATTTTCCAGGTACTCACTTACAAGGGTTATTTTGCAAAGCCATGACAAATCAGAAGATAGGGACAAAATGATGATGAGGCCCATTTACAAGTGGGTCATTGAGCAGGCACACTGACTGCTCACAGTGGGGAGAGTTAAATATTGCTACCATTAGACCATTGCTAAGCTTTTCATTTGGTTTTTAAATCAGCTTAAAAACTCTATGTATATGCATGGTAGTCATCATCACAATAAATTAAGGAATTGAGCATATAGGATCAGGAAACAAGACAGGGTTGGTGTTAACAGGAAGAATTACCAATGAAGTTTCTACTCCTCAAGGCTGCAAATCACCTGTCACCCTCATTTACACTCATCCCCTTCCAACCTGAGTCCTTATAGTCTGCCTATTACAGCACGTAGCGTTCGGAAAATAAAGGCCTTCAGACTCCTTTCTCAAGTACTCTACAGGGACAAGGGCCACCCCTGCCCGGCAGAACATTGTGGAAGCTACTATTTCACTGTCCATGATGTGAAACAGGTATTTCTGGTGATGAAGGTGCCGTGGTCTTCCATATGCATGGGAATGTGACCATGAATCCTCTTGAGAATGTGGTGAAAATTCTGTTTCTGGAGTGATGGAAGCGTCCATCCCTTAGAGTCAGCTATGCCTTATGTGTGGTGCTGTCCCTGAAACCTATCCCGAAAAGGGAAATATTAAACAATCTTTTATGTATTAGACTCTCTCTCTCTGAACTTGTGACATGGGTTAATTGCATGCAGCCTCAATGGCATCCAAGTAACAGAGTATGTTGGGTAAAACTCAGGCTTTCTTGGGGTTTGCTGGGTCTCATAAAGGAGCATCTATGTAAAAGGAAGATACAAGGACCCCTCTGGTGTTTCCTCTGGGCCAGCAGCCAGCGGGCAGAGAAGGCACAACTGGTGCTCTGAGAGAAGGTAGGCAATTTGGGGGCCTTGTCACAATGAATGCATCTGGGGACATCAACAGAGTATCACGAGGGGCTTTAGAAAAGAAGAAGCTGAAAATCAACTGCGGTTTTACTGTGTTGCATCTCCTGTCAGAAATCCCAAGGAGATTCAAAGATTAGTACTGCAAAACAGTGCTCACACATCTGATTCCCCAGAAAACGTGCCATGCAGACATTGTGGAGGGGCCTGCTGCAGACCACGGAGCCAGAAGTTCTGTAACTACAACCTATGTGGATATAAATTGATAAAAATTTTCAAAAAATTCATGGTACCATAGAAATTAAGAATCTTGCCTCTTCAACAGAAGTGTGATGTCATTTCATCTTTCAAAGGTGAGCCAGATCTGGACAGAGTAAACAGGCTGGCCCCTGAGAAAGCTTGGTTCAGTGGGGAAAAGAGATGGTGTTAAGGGAAAGGCCAATATGAACAAGAGCCGAGCAAACCTGAGATAAATCCCAGAATCAGCAATTAGACAGCTTTATGACTCAGAGGAAATCAAATAACCTCTCTGGCTTTCATTTTTCTCACAGGTAAAAATGAAGATAAAAGTACACAAATTGGAGAGCTATTATGAAATCTTAAGTCTGTGTATTAAAAGCTCCAGCAACTTGTGCAATCAATAGATAGGAATTACCTTAACACACTAGTGTTATATAAATATTAGTAATATATTTGCATATATGTGTTCACAGGTATATACAGAAACACACGTATTAATTTGTATGTGGAGGGTAGAGGACAACTTTGATGTCATTCTTTTGGCACCATCCAATGTAGATTTTTTTTAAAGATTTTTTTATTTATTATGTATACAATATCCTGCCTGCAAGCTAGAAGAGGACACCAGATCGCATTATAGATGGTTGTGAGCCACCGTGTGGTTGCTGGGAATTGAACTCATTACCTTTGGAAGAACAGTCAGTGCTCTTAACCTCTGAGGCATCTCTCCAGCCCTCCAATGTAGATTTTTAAGACTGAGTTTGTCACTAGACAATAAATCATCAAATATGTTGGCCAATGAGTCCTAGGGATACTGCTATCTTCACCCCCACAAGGCTGAGATGTATACATATGTATATGTATGTGTGTATGTATTGAAAATAGATTCTTCTCTCATACAATACATCCTGACTACAGTTTCACTTTCCTCAATTTTTCCAGTCTCACCCAAACCTCTCCTCTACCCCATACCCATGCCTCCTCCATTTGCCATCAGAAAAAGGCAGGCCTCCAAAAGATAACAACAAAACACAACAAAACAAAATACAATAAGGCAAGTGCCCTCACAAGAAAGCTGAATAAGGCAGCCTATTATGAGAAAAATAATCCCAAGATCTGGTAAAAGAGTCAGAGATATGGCCACTCCCAAAGCTAGAAGTCACATGAAAATCTGCCAAGCAAACAGACACAACATATATGCATAAAAGATCAGGCCTTTCAAACAGCAGATTTTTTAGGTTTTTTTTTTATTGTTGTTGTTCTTATTGTTTGCCAAGGGGGGTTGTGTGGTGTGGTTCCCACTTGTGTATGCGACTCACAGAATCTAGAGGAGAGTGTTGGTACTTTTGGAGCTGAGATATTAGGCTGTCCAACACAAGTTCTTGGAATGTAACTTCAGTCCTCTGCAGTAGCCGTACATGCTCTTAACTGCTTAGCCACTCCTTAGCAATCCTGGCTTTTTAATGGATGTTTTAGGAGTTGAATTCAAGTCTTTTTGATGACCAATTAAGCCAGTTACCAGCTAGTAATTTCATTACTAATCTCAATCTAAAGATAGAAGAATAAATGTAGTTTAATAGAAATTGAACTCATTGAATGTCATAAGGTTCTGAAAATATGACTCTTGTTCAATACACTGTACCCTGGCATTGCAGTAGATGTGTACCTGGGAATGGGAAATCCAGAGGGGTTGATGAAATACAGTTATCACATGGAACCTGCTCACAGTTTAATACAATTCTACATACTCTAATCTCCTACTGTTTAATATATATATTATATAGCATAAAGATACTCTCATTTTGGAAGCTGTGTCCCAGATATTCCCAATGTTCCCAAGTCAAGCTATCAGAATTACCCTACTTCATAAAAGTACTTATTCTGAAACTCTTGTGAAACTGTGCTGACAAGTTTTATCACACAAATACTTGGACAAAAGCAATAAAAAAGAAATGCAGCTTCAGATGTCAACCTAAAGCCAGTGATGGTCTCTGTTGGGGAGAGAAAGTGCAGGCACACCTCTGAGCATGTATTCCTGCTCCATGGCCAGCACAGTTAAATAGCTGCCAGTAATGAGAAGTCATGATACTAATGTCTTCTCATTTCTTGAGCATGTAGAGTTATCTGTTCAGCCTGTATGGCCTCCATGGAGAGTTCCAGGCTTCTGAGAGCCATCACCACAATACAAAAACAAAACAATAACAAAACTCTCAAACAACCAAAAAATAAAACAGCTGGGTGATATAATACACACCTATAATTCCAGCACTATGGAAGCAGAGGAAGACATACCTCTCTGAGTTCAAGGGCAGCCAGGTCTACAATGTGAGTCCAAGACAGCCAAGGCTACACAGAGAAACTCTGTCTTGAAAAGCAAAACAAAACCAACTAAACAAACAAAAAACAGAAGTGTTACACCTGATGTTGTCCTCTGGCCAGTGCATGCATGTGCACATATGTGTACATGTGGCTTCATAAGCATGTGAAACTATAGCAGTCTAACCAATTGCTGGACTCAAAGTTCCAGTGGAAGATGTTATCTCAAAAAGAAACAAATAGAGCAAAATGTTGGGATGGTAAGCATCCAGCATTAACCTCTGGACTCCACATGCGTATTTAAAACTTGCTTGTGAACCCATGTACATATGTACTCACAGAAAGCAGCAGAAAGGATAGAACATTGGACACCCAATTACATGCCTGGATTTGAGCCCAACTTTGGAAGTAACTGTCTAGGAATATTATGTAACAACCTCTGACCATTGTTATTTCTCCTACTAATGTGATGTTAAGGGCATACATAGTATCTGCCTTAGTATTGATTCTAGGGAATCACCTCCAGAGGCCACCATCACTCCATCATGTTTTCCCTATTCTTCCATGGGAAGCTGTGCTTTTGGAGCCTCAGATTTCTTAGCTGTAAAATGGGAAACATTATTTTTGCAAAGTCTGCTCTTCAAGTACAAATTGATCAGTATTTGTGGTGTGTCAAAGGTAGGCCAGGAGTCTTAATATGTCTATCAGGAGTGGTGCAATGAATGAATGAAAGGAATATTTCCTTCTGTGGCAGGTTTCAGACTTTAAGGAAACATATTTTGACTAGAGATGCATGAGTAGATAGAAAGCTCCAACTTTAGCCAGTTCTGTAGAGGTGCTCAGTGCTTAAGTACACCAGCTGGATATGTGTCCATCAGTCAGGGAAGGCTGACTATGAACCATCTTGTGCTTCTCTCTCTCTCTCTCTCTCTCTCTCTCTCTCTCTCTCTCTCTCTCTCTCTCTCTCTCGTGCGCGCGCATGTGCTGTGCTGTGTGTGTGTGTGTGTGTGTGTGTGTGTGTGTGTGCATGTGTGCGTGTGGGCATGGAGAGGCCAGAGGATAATCTCATGTGTCCTTGCTCAAGAACTCACCACCTTATTCATTAGGACAGAGTCTCTTATTAGCCTTTAGTCACCAAGTATGCTAATGAATCCCAGAGATTAGCCTGTCTCTGCCTCCTCAGTACTGGCATTATAAATGTCCTTTCACATGCCTGCATTGCAAGTAGAGTCTGGGGATCTAACTAAGGCCCTAATGTTTGCATAGCAATTTCATTACTCACTGAGCCCCCTTGAAGCTTGTGTGAACTGTCTTTTCATTCTGAATATTATCCATGACTGATGATTCCAAAGAGGAATGGGGGAGAAGGATAATTTCAAGTAGTGACAATATTTTATTGCATCCACATGGCCATTGTTTACTGAACATCAGGCCTAAGGGAACCTCTATTATTTCCATTTTAAAATTAAATATTTGAAGACTTATTATGTCTAGGTATTAAATACAAGGCATGCATCTACTATGCCAAAACCTGGTATTCCAACATAAGTTCATCTTATGTTAAAGCCTTTGTTTTGCCACCAGCAATGATTTTTGCCCTCATTGTGAGACAAGGCTTGTTTGAATTCTCTACTTATGTCATTCATGGAAGCTTTAATACAGGCCTGATGTGCAGCTCAGAACTCATACTGTCTTGAGTGTAATTAATTCAAAGGTAGGAGACTGTTGATTTATCTGGGGACAAAATAGTGAAGATAGGAAAAGTAAACTCAGACTGTATCAGTGTGACATGCCTGAAGTTGATAACAGACTACTCTCTTCTGGGGGTGAAAGGCCCTGGGCCCATGACAGAGAAATCCTACTGTTTAATTTCAGCCTAGGAAATAGAGCTGTTAGTGAATCCATTACTTTCTGTCTTATAAGACCATATTTGGCTTCTGTACTGAGTAGAAGCAATCTCAGAGCCATTCTGGGAAGCCACCACAGAAGCAGCAAGATGAACCTCATTTCTTATTCTTACCTAATTGGCCTCGGGGGAATACAAATTCAGAAAGCATCCTACATCAGCTGCCTCTTCCTTAGTGATGACCTTCACAGTAACACTCACCATATACAAGAGTCTTTTAAACCTTTACACATACAACAGAAAATTAAAAGTATTATTGAGGAAAAATTGCTATATACTATATAAGAACATGTATTTAATGTTTTTCTTATTACTTTAATCATGTTCAATGATATCTTTCACAGAATCATAGTTGAAAATGATATTTTTGCCAAACTGAATGTGATCAGAAGTACAATTGATAAGGCCTCAGGAAATATATGAACATTGAATCAATTATAATTGATTTATTTAAGACAAATCTGCTTCTTTTCATGGACTGTTTCCTTTTAAATCTTTAAAGTCCTGACCTCGGAAGAGAGAAGGGTGGTACGTGTGGTCAAATGCCCTCATCATTTTACTTTTTCCTTGCTTGACCCATTTGCAGAAATTTTCTGGTCTCAAGTGACCTGAAACCTCTGAAAAGAGGACTTTGTTATGTTGCTCTGTTGTCCGGGATCCCCACGCAGGGCTAAACCGACACAGAAGCTCAATAAATATGGTTTTAGTGATTAATCCAATAGATTCCATTTCTAGTTTTGAAATAAAATTGTTGATCTAAAAGCCACTTTCTGCATTTCCTTATTCTAGAGTTTCAGTTTGATAGAGAACTCAATGACCAGCTAACAATAACCAGAGAAAGGTCTAGACAAAGGCAGGGAAAAGCCAGGACACAACAAGAGTCATTTATATTAAGCAGTTGCTCAAGAGGTTTCTGCTTGACTTCTTAAAATTATTTATTAGCTATGTAAATTATTATATTTATTTTAAATATTCAATGTTTCAAATAATTAAGAAATCTCATACTAATAATGCACAGCACTAGCTTTTATATAATATTTTTACACATTTATATAATGCATCTCAGATATATTCATCCTATTACTCTCTCATTTTCTTCCCACTACCAAGTTCTAGTAAGTGTATTATCATAATGATTTTAAGTATATATATATACTTCCTAGTGTTGAATAAAATAACTGCTGTGAAACAAGGAACATAGTCCTTCACTTTGTCTCCTCCATATTTCCCTCTCTACCTCTTCCTCTTCTTTATCATGCTGGGATTATATCAAGATCCATGCAAGCTCAGCAAGCACTCTACCACTGAGTCACATCTTTAACCCTATGTTCTTTTTTATTTATTCGGGGAGCTGAATAAGAGAAGAAATTTGAATCATAACTAATATATTTCCAAAGGATTGGAGTGTCTGAGGGGAAGACAGCTGAACACAAATGGGAACATCTCCTAGGAGCTGAAAGTCCAGTCTCTAGTCGGTGCTATGCTCGTTTTTATCACGAGAACTTTGGCACGATTATTCTAAATGAATAATCTATGCAAGTCATGAAGGACCTCCAACAAACAGTGACTAAAGGGACTTTGGATTGGGATTGTGAAATGAACTGCGCAATTAGGCCAAAAGTAGGACTTGAAAATCATACAATAAGTAATATCGTATTTTAGTAAAATAATACACACAGGCTTAAAATATACATTGTAGTATCTATGAAGGAAATGTTAATGGACTTTACAGGCATAGGATTATGCTTTTTTTTTTACTGGATTATTACTGGTTATTTATTACAATAAACTTTTCACAATCATCTTAAAGGTATGTTCCCACTTTATGGGAAAATGTTTTTGGAAAACTCTGTGATTTTATTAACATAATAGCTTAATCAAAATAGGACATACATGACTACAGTGAATTTTGCAGATGTATCATAATATACATGTTGAGAGATCCAAGTTTTTCACATTATCTACTCCTTGTTTTTCTATACCATAGCTAGTTTTTAAATTAAATTTGAAGCTAATTAGTATGGTTTTTTTTAAATTTTTTTTATTAATTTATTCTTGTTACATCTCAATGTTTATCCCATCCCTTGTATCCTCCCATTCCTCCCCCCCCCCCATTTTCCCATTATTCCCCTCCCCTATGACTGTTCCTGAGGGGGATCACCTCCCCCTATATATTCTCATAAGGTATCAAGTCTCTTCTTGGCTACCTGCTGTCCTTCCTCTGAGTGCCACCAGGTCTCCCCCTCCAGGGGACATGGTCAAATGTGAGGCACCATAATATGTGAGAAAGTCATCTCACACTCTCCACTCAACTATACTACTTGCTATTAAAAACAAGGAGTTCCCAAAATTTGTGGATAAATGGATTGAGCTAGAAATGATCATAATGAGTGAGTTAACCCAGAAGCAGAAAGAATCAAATGGTATATACTCACTTATATCTGCATACTAGCCCAAGGGGCATGTCCCACAAAATCCTTCACTTACCAGGAAACTGGGACAGAGGGGAAGGCATCCTATTGGGACTCTAAATGAGAGACGCATGGGAGAATAGCAAAATAAAAGGATCCATAGGGTCCTAGAAACCTACAAGTAGAACAATATGATAGGCAGATTTGGGCCCAGGGGTCCTGCTCAAACTAAGGCACCAGCCAAGGACAATACAGGAGGTAAACTTTAAACCCCTTCCCAGATGTAGCCAATGGTCAGAATATTCTCCACAGTTGAGTGGAGAGTGTGAGATGACTTTCTCACGTACTATGGATTATGCTTATTACATATTTTCATCTGATCAGCAATATGTACTGTTTATCTAAAGGGATGAGGGTCAGTGAAAGTAAGGGTGCACATGGAGGTGGGAAAGGCTAATGATAGGTGAGTCCCCATGTCCATCAGATTCCACTCTCTGGTTAGAATCATAGAAACTCACCAAAACAAGGAGCTTGAACTTTCTCTCCAACATATTGTGTACCTGTTGCCTTCATCTTGAAATGTTTTCATGAAAACCTCAGGAACCTTCTGATACATCTGAGATTCTCAAGGCCACTTTCCAATGTAATATGACCAG
Organism: Acomys russatus; assembly: GCF_903995435.1. Lineage (NCBI taxonomy): Eukaryota > Metazoa > Chordata > Mammalia > Rodentia > Muridae > Acomys > Acomys russatus. The sequence goes on from NC_067142.1 coordinate 9,960,012, forward strand.
TAACAATTGCTAGGTAGAAAAGATTCTTTAAGGCTGTGTTGTACATCACTAAGCTGTCAGAATGCATCTTTTGTGAGCTGCCATACTGCTATAAATTTAAACATCCTGTTCAGATATAGTCAATGAACAGTTCATTCACCACAATTGTGTGATAGCCTCTGACATTTACTCTGCTGTACCTGTTTGATCATTTCCCCTGGGTGGAGAAGCCTGGCTGGCACAAGGGGAAGTAGGCTATCTGGATGAGACCTGATAGGTTGTAGTCATATAGTGAGGGAGAAGGTCTGCTTCTGTCAAAGGTCTAGGGAAGGGGAATAGGGTCAATGAGGGAGGAGGGAGGGATCAGGAAGATAAAAGTGAGAAGATAACAATTGGGATTGAACCTGAATACATTATAATAAATTTCAAAAAATACCAATAATCTCATGGGTTCATTAAGTTCCAGTTGGGTACAATAGTTTTTGTTTCTTTGTTTTGTTGCTGTTTTTTGTTTTGTTTTGATATGTTACTGGTGCCCCACCTAAGGTAAGTAGATGGTTGTTCATATGTCCTCAGAAAACACCACACAGACCCTTTTTGTCCTTGATTACTTTCACTGCCATAAGCATAGTGAAATGTGAATAGATTTGATATGATTTATGAACAGCACTTTAAAAAATAGATTTGCATGAATCTTCCCCTAACTAAGTTACACTAAGGCATTGTGAAGTTAATTTTTCTTGTATTCAATGTGAAAAGTGAAGTAAATATCCTCACAGAATTGGATAGGCCTATTGATAAGCTTTAAATAATTGTCCATGTCGTTTATCACAGGGCCTGGAACTTAATTTGTAGTTAACGGTCACTAATTATGACTACCTTTAGTAAATTAGATGGAAGCACAAAGAAAATTGCAACTAGAAAATCTGTTTTATTGTACACATTGGAGATTGATTCTTTTTTTTTTTTTTACATTATTTTTTTTTAATTTATTCTTGTTACATCTCAATGTTTATCCCATCCCTTGTATCCTCCCATTCCTCCCCCCCCCCCATTTTCCCATTATTCCCCTCCCCTATGACTGTTCCTGAGGGGGATTACGTCCCCCTATATATTCTCATAGGGTATCAAGTCTCTTCTTGGCTACTTGCTTTCCTTCCTCTGAGTGCCACCAGGTCTCCCCCTCCAGGGGACATGGTCAAATGTGAGGCACCAGAGTACGTGAGAAAGTCGTATCACACTCTCCACTCAACTGTGGAGAATATTCTGACCATTGGCTAGATCTGGGAAGGGGTTTAAAGTTTACCTCCTGTATTGTCCTTGGCTGGTGCCTTAGTTTGAGCGGGACCCCTGGGCCCAAATCTGCCTATCATATTGTTCTACTTGTAGATTTCTAGGACCCTATGGATCCTTTTATTTTGCTATTCTCCCATGCGTCTCTCATTTAGAGTCCTAATAGGATGCCTTCCCCTCTGTCCCAGTTTCCTGGTAAGTGAAGGATTTTGTGGGACATGCCCCTTGGGCTAGTATGCAGATATAAGTGAGTATATACCATTTGATTCTTTCTGCTTCTGGGCTAACTCACTCATTATGATCATTTCTAGCTCAATCCATTTATCCACAAATTTCGGGAATTCCTTGTTTTTAATAGCTGAGTAGTATTCCATAGTGTATATGTACCACAGTTTCTTTATCCACTCTTCTACTGAGGGACACTTAGGCTGTTTCCATGTTCTGGCTATTATGAATAAGGCTGCTATGAACATGGTTGAGCAAATTTTCTTGTTGTGTGCTGGAGCATCTTCTGGGTATATTCCAAGGAGTGGAATAGCTGGGTCTTGAGGAAGCCCTGTTCCCATTTTTCTGAGATAGCACCAGATAGATTTCCGAAGTGGCTGTACTAGTTTGCATTCCCACCAGCAATGAAGGAGTGTTCCTCTCTCCCCACATCCTCGCCAGCATGTGGTGTCGCTTGAATTTTTGATCTTAGCCATTCTGATGGGTGTAAGATGGAATCTCAGAGTTATTTTGATTTGCATTTCCCTGATGACTAAGGAGGTTGAGCATTTCTTTAAGTGTTTCTCAGCCATTTGATACTCCTCTGTTGAAAATTCTCTGTTTAGTTCCAAGCCCCATTTCTCAATTGGGTTATTCGGTTTGGTGGTGTTTAATTTCTTGAGTTCTTTATATATTTTGGATATTAGACCTTTGTCAGATGTAGGGTTGGTGAAGATTTTTTCCCAGTCTGTAGGCTGTCGCTTTGTTCTCTTGACAGTGTCTCCTGCCTTACAGAAGCTTCTCAGCCTCATGAGGTCCCATTTATTAATGGTTGACATTAAGGCCTGGGCCGTTGGTGTTCTGTTCAGGAAGTTGTCTCCTGTGCCAATATGTTCCAGGCTCTTTCCCACTTTTTCTTCTAAGTGGCTTAGTGTCTCTGGTTTTATGTTGAGGTCTTTAATCCACTTGGATTTGAGTTTTGTGCAAGGTGACAAATATGGGTCCAGTTGCATTTTTTTACACATAGACCTCCAGTTAGACCAGCACCATTTGTTGAAGATGCTATCCTTTTTCCATTGAATGGATTTGGCTTCTTTGTCAAAAATCAAGTGACCATATGTGTGTGGATTCATATCTGGGTCTTCGATTCGATTCCACTGATCAACCAGCCTGTTGCTGTGCCAGTACCATGCTGTTTTGATTACTATTGCTTTATAATACAGTTTGAGATCAGGTATGGAGATTCCTCCAGAGCACCTTTTATTGTACAAGATTGTTTTAGCTATTCTGGGTTTTTTGTTTTTCCATATGAAGTTCAGAATTGAACTTTCAATGTCTTTAAAAAATTGTGTAGTTATTTTGATAGGGATTGCATTGAATTTGTAGATTGCTTTTGGTAGGATGGCCATTTTTACTATGTTAATTCTCCCGATCCATGAGCAAGGAAGATCATGCCATCTTCTCAGGTCATCTTCAATCTCTTTCTTCAGAGTTTTGAAATTTTTTTCATACAAGTCCTTCACTTGCTTAGTTAGGGTAACTCCTAGATATTTTATATTGCTTGTGGCTAATGTGAAGGGTGTGATTTTCCTAATTTCTTCCTCTGCAAGCTTGTCATTTGTGTATAGGAAGGCTACAGACTTTTTTGAGTTAATTTTGTATTCAGCCAATTTGCTTAAGGTGTTTATCAGCTTTAGGAGTTCTCTGGTGGAGTTTTGAGGGTCACTTATGTACACTATCATATCATCTGCAAAGAGGGATAATTTGACTTCCTCCTTTCCCATTTGGATACCCTTGATCTCTTTTTGTTGTCTTATTGCTCTGGCTAGATCTTCGAGTACTATATTGAAGAGATATGAGGAGAGTGGGCAGCCTTGCCTTGTTCCCGATTTTAGTGGAATTTCCTTGAGTATCTCACCATTTACTTTGATTTTGGCTATTGGCTTGCGGTATATAGCCTTTATTATGTTGAAGAAAGTGCCTTGTATCCCCAATCTCTCTAAAACTTTAAACATGAATGGGTGTTGAATTTTATCAAATGCCTTCTCTGCATCCAAGGAGATGATCATGTGGTTTTTTATTTTCAGTTTGTTTATATGGTGGATTACATTGATGGATTTCCGTATATTAAACCATCCCTGCATGCCTGGAATGAAGCCTACTTGGTCATGATGAATGATATCTTTGATGTGCTCCTGTATTTGTTTTGCAAGTATTTTATTTAGTATTTTTGCATCTATGTTCATAAGAGAAATTCCTCTGAAATTCTCTTTCTTTGTTGAGTCTTTGTGAGGTTTAGGTATCAATGAGACTGTGGCCTCATAGAATGAATTTGGTAATTTTCCATCCATTTCTATCTTTAGGAGTAGCTTGAAGAGTATCGGTATTAGCTCGCCCTCAAAGGTCTGGTAGAATTCTGCACTGAAACCATCTGGCCCTGGGCTTTTTTTGGTTGGGAGACCATCGATGATTGCTTCTATTTCTGTAGGGGAAATGGGACTATTTAGCTTGTTTATCTGTTCTTCATTCAACTTTGGCAAGTGAAATTGTTCAAGAAAATCGTCCATTTCCCTTAGATTTTCAAATTTTGTGGCGTATATGCCTTCAAAGTAGGATCTTACGATTCTTTGAATTTCTTCAGTGTCTGTTGTTATGTCTCCCTTTTCATTTCTGATTTTGTTGATTTCAATACTGTCTCTCTGCCTTTTAGTTAGTTTGGCTAATGGTCTGTCTATCTTGTTGATTTTCTCAAAGAACCAGCTTTTGGTTTTGTTGATTCTTTGGACTGTTTTCTTAGTTTCTAATTTGTTAATTTCAGCCCTGAGTTTGATTATTTCCAGGCGTCTACTCCTCTTGGGTGTTTCTGCTTCTTTTTTTTCTAGGGCTTCCAGTTGTGTTGTTAAGATGCTTATGTGCGATGTTTCCAATTTCTTTTTAAAGGCACTTAGTGCTATGAATTTTCCTCTTAGCACTGCTTTCAATGTATCCCACAAATTTGGGTATGTTGTTTCTTCATTTTCATTGAATTTCAGAAACTCCTTGATTTCTTTCGTTATTTCTTCCCTGACCCAGGTGTCATTTAGCAGAGAGTTGTTTAGTTTCCACGTACGTGTAGGCTTTTTGTTATTTCTTTTGTTGTTGAATTGCAGCCTAAGAGCATGGTGATCTGATAGGATACAAGGTATTATTTAATCCTCTTGTATCTATTGAGGCTTGCTTTGTGACCTACAATGTGATCAATTTTGGAGAATGTTCCATGGGGTGCAGAGAAGAAGGTGTATTCTTTCTTGTTTGGGTGAAAGGTTCTATAGATATCTGTTAGATCCATTTGACCCATGGCATTGGTTAATGATGTTATTTCTCGGCTTAGTTTCTGTTTCAATGACTTATACTTCAGTGAGAGTGGGGTGTTGAAGTCTCCCACTATTATTGTGTGGGGATAGATGTGTGGTTTAAGCTTTTTAGGAGATCTTTTACAAATGTGGGTGCCCTTGTATTGGGAGCATAGATGTTCAGAATTGTGATGTCATCTTGGTTGACTTTACCTTTGATGAGTATGAAGTGTCCTTCCTCATCCCTTTTGATTAATTTTGGTTGAAAGTCTATTTTGTTCGATACTAAAATGGTTACACCTGCTTGCTTCTTGTGACCATTTGCTTGGAATATTTTTTTCCAACCTTTTACCCTGAGGTAATGCCTTTCATTATGGGTGAGATGTGTTTCTTGGATGCAGAAGAATGTTGGATCTTGTTTATGTACCCATTCAGTTAGTCTGTGTCTTTTTATTGGAGAATTGAGGCCATTGATGTTGAGAGATATTAATGACCAGTGACTGTTAAGAGTCTTAATTTTGATGTTGTTTCCAGTCGAGCGTTTGTGTAGTTGTGTTTTTGCCCTGGGATATTTATCTATTTCCTGGGTAGTTTTGGTTGTAGCTTGACCCTTTGGGATGGAGTTTTCCTTCTAGTACCTTCTGTAAAGCTGGGTTTGTGGATAGGTACTGTTTGAATTTGTTTTTGTCATGGAATATTTTGTTTTCTCCATCAATGGTTATTGATAATTTTGCTGGGTAAAGTAGTCTGGCCTGGCATCTGTGTTCTCTTAGGGTTTGCAGGATCTCTGTCCAGGCCCTTCTGGCTTTTATGGTCTCTGCTGAGAAGTCGGGTGTAATTCTGATAGGTTTACCATTAAATGTTATTTGGCCCTTTTCCCTTGCAGCTTTTAATATTTTTTCTTTGTTCTGCATGTTTTGTGTTTTGATTATTATGTGGCGGGCAGTTTTTCTTTTCTGGTCAATTCTATTTGGTGTTCTGTAGGCCTCTTGTATGTTTATAGGCATCTCTTTCTTTAGATTGGGGAAATTTTCTTCTATGATTTTGTTGAGAATAGTTTCTGGGCCCTGGATTCTTGGAGATTGATTCTTGACAGGAAACCATAGTACTTCTTTCTCAAAGGATATGATTGAAGCTACTTTACTCTGTTAAAGATGATCCAAGACTTGGCTACTCACATAAAGAAAAAAAAAAAACAAATTTTCTACGGTTTTGTCAAAAGTAAATAGGCAACAGTCAGTCATAGACAGGATCAGAGGTTATGCAAATAGTAAACACTTGCTGAGAGAGGAGATTATCTGACCAGCCCAGGCGTCTACAAGTCATGTAGAGAGTTACATGGTTTCAGCATTTGTGAGTAATCACTTTGAGTGGGATTTGTTTTTAAGTGAGTCGTTACTGCTCCTATGCTTGAGTTCAGCAACCCTATTGGTTTCCTTAGCAAAACATAGGCAGCATTATGTCTATGGTTTCTTGTCTGAATTGAGTAGATATTTGCTCATGTCTGCCCAGGAAAATCACATAGCAATCACTAAAATTCTCACGTTGGGTACATCTATTCAAAGTCTACTAATTTATAGAAATATGAAGATCATCACCTATATAGAGTGTTTTTTATTTTTATGGACAGGCATATGAACACAGGATTAGCTACTAGGGTGTTAAGATTCTGTCATTTCCATATAAAATTGACTATAAGGAATAATTTGCCATAGGTAAATGTTTTCAAAAGTCATTTAGGTTTCCTCACTGTAGGAGGAACAGCCTAACTTTTTATTGAATTACCACATTTTTATACTATTTTCCTTTTTGAAAACAGTTTGTGATTCCCTTGGTAGGGATTTAACTAAATGAGTAGAATCTGCTTGTACTTTTATGAACTTGATATTTCATGGCATGGCTCCCTTTAAATGGAGCACTGGGCCTATTTGGTTTAGGAGTTTGGATATTCTGGGCAACTTTGATGTTATCCCCTCCAACTTAATGATTGGATTCATCTATATTTGTAAAATCTGCCATTTTAGTCCTAAATTCCCTTTAGCTTTTGTAGTTATATCTAGTGCAGATGCCATGCTAGGGAAAAACTGCCATGGGTCGTTCAACACTGACAATACTATTCATCTCTTAAGAGCTCAGATATGTATGGTAACAAGGCAACCAGTCAGAGTAGATGAGGCCTGCTTCTTGATGGTGGCCCCTCCATTATAGTAGTGTTTTGATAGTAGTTACCCTACAAAAACTGTTGCAGGCCGACCTGTTTTAAATCCAGTGCCACGGTTACTAATTGTTTGATATTTGCTCCCCTGGATCTTAATTGAATCTTGAATACAAAGGGCAAATAGTTCTGTTTCCCAGATTAAAGCTGGTGTGTGTGTGTGTGTGTGTGTGTGTGTGTGTGTGTGTGTGTGTGTGTTTATCTTCTCATATTCTCATGCTTATGTGGATGTGGAGTATGAATGTGTATATGTGTGTGTGCACGTGCATGAGCATGTGTGCATGTTGGTAGTATATAGAGAATGACTTAGGGTGTCATTACCTAGGAGAAGTCTACATTCTTTTTCATGATAGAGTCCCTCACTGGCCTCTAACTATCCAATTATATTAGACCTGCTGAATAATAAGCTTCCAGAATCCTCCTGTTTCCAACTCCAAAACAATTGGATTACATGAACAAACCAATAGAGCTGTTCATTCTTGAATGGCAAACTTTATTGACTGAATTATCTTCCCAGGCCTCAGAACTGACCATGTTCGCAGGTGAGTGAACCTAATGAAGTAAGGCCAAGATTGACAATGCTAATTTTAATAATGAAAAGGATGCTTGAATATTTCTTATAATATCATATACTATACATACACAGCAAACGTTCATGAACAACAGCTGATAAGCATTATATTTACACCCATCATTTATATAAGAAATATATATGAAGGTAATACAGGAACACCAATGAGCATAGACTATTGATTTCTGTTAATTCTTAGTTTTGTGGTGTTTTTAACATATGACAGGTGCAGTACCAGAATCTGCAGCAACGAATGTTCCTGATCCTTCTTCCCCTACCTTCTGAGTGCTGAGATTTCAGCCATGCACCACCACATCCATTTATATAGTTGCAGTAGTCAAATCCTTGGCTTCCTGTGTGTTGGACAAGTCCCCTATTAACTGAGATACACTCTATTTCAGAAGTGCTTTGAGTTTGCCTACTAATTCATCACCTTTCTCATGAAAGTCCCTCATTGGTTTTCAATACCTTATCAGTACATAAGCAACAAGAAACTAACACCTAAAATCATATTTTTGTTGAATATCCCAGAGAAGAAGATTGCTAAAGGGTGGCTTTCCATGGATTTGGGTTTGGAGGGAACACATTATATAAGTTAAATTACAGAGTCAGTAGTTGATAAAATTTCCTCATTGAAATTTTTGCTCAGATTCTGAGAAAATTCATAAAATCTTTCAAGTTTAGCACAAATGTTTTCTCTTTGGATTAGGCCCATTATCTGAACATGTGCAAATTGTAATGAATTCATATTGATTTCAGTGTTCTGTACATTTAAAACAAAACAAGACTCATGTTTACACAAATGCTATCTGGGATACAAACTGACTCACTGTTTATAGGGTGTATTTTAAGCTGAATTCATTAATACTTACTTCAAGTAGAAATCAGAGATAAATTGTTCCTGGTCAACATTTTTTGTCTTCAAATCACTTATATAAGACACATGATGGACATATTTTCCTGTACAGAGTATTCATCTTTTTTCTTTTCTATATTATCAAAGCTGTACTATGTTTCACACTCATTACTTCTACATTCATGTAGAAAAACAAGGAATTCCCGAAATTTGTGGATAAATGGATTGAGCTAGAAATGATTATAATGAGTGAGTTAACCCAGAAGCAGAAAGAATCAAATGGTATATACTCACTTATATCTGCATACTAGCCCAAGGGGCATGTCCCACGAAAGCCTTCACTTACCAGAAAACTGGGACAGAAGGGAAGGCATCCTATTGGGACTCTAAATGAGAGACGCATGGGAGAATAGCAAAATAAAAGGATCCAGAGGGTCCTAGAAACCTACAAGTAGAACAATATGATAGGCAGATTTGGGCCCAGGGGTCCTGCTCAAACTAAAGCACCAGCCAAGGACAATACAGGGGGTAAACTTTAAACCCCTTCCCAGATCTAGCCAATGGTCAGAATATTCCCCACAGTTGAGTGGAGAGTGGGATATGACTTTCTCACGTACTCTGGTGCCTCACATTTGACCATGTCCCCTGGAGGGGGAGACCTTGTGGCACTCAGAGGAAGGACAGCAAGTAGCCAAGAAGAGACTTGATACCCTATGAGAATATATAGGGGGAGGTAATCCCCCTCAGGAACAGTCATAGGGGAGGGGAATAATGGGAAAATGGGGGGGGGGGAATGGGAGGATACAAGGGATGGGATAAACATTGAGATGTAACAAGAATAAATTAATAATAAAAAAAAAAGATTAAATTAAAAAAAAAAAAAAGAAGTTATTCCAAAGGAAGGTGCAAGGGCAGAGTGCAGATATGAAGGATCAAGGAGATGAGTGGAATTGATGTGCATGACGTGAAATTCAAAAACAATCCATAAAAAGTTTACGTAAAAAGAAGCTTTTCCACATACCTTTGGTGCTTGTGGTTCTTAAAATATGTCCCAGGAATGGAAAGATGACCTGTCATCCACCAGTTATTGCTAATAGAGCAGGAGAAACTAAATCCAAACTCCCAGTGCCCCTGTAAAAATCTGACTGTGGTCACATATATATCTGTAACACCACGTTTTGCACAGAGACAGGGAAATCACTGGGATGAAATGTGAACATCCAGAGCTAGCAAGCAGAATCCACTGTTAACTATGTCTGAGGAAAAGGACCAGTGGTAAGTTTGACTACCTGTGTTCAGATGCCTAGAAGCCATATCTGGAGGATGGACTGAGTAGTGCACACACCTGTAATCTTGTGTTCCTAGGAGAAGATGGGAGGCAGAGGCAGAAGAATCCTAGTAGGTCATGTGTAAGATAGCTGGAATAAAGTAGTAATAAGCAACCAGGAACCTTGTCTTAAACAAGATGCTATATAAATTCTGACTCTCACAATTACCAAGGTTATGACTGAACTCCTCATGTGCACTATGGTAGGCAAAGGCACACACTCACAGATGAATATGCACACTCACCATAAACATATTCAGAACACAATATCTCACACAGTTTAAAAGTCTAATGGAACAGGCTCAGACACCTGAAGCAATTAACTAACACACAGCCAAAGAATGTCCGAGAAACTCTATTAAAATGTATTGAACTTACTAACTCCATCTGCTATTTGTGCACTAGTAAAGTTAGTGTTACATTACTTTGACTCTAAAATTCTAGAATGAAGCATTCTTTATCTGTTTCTTTCCTGTCTCCCTCCAAGGAGATGGGGGAGAAAGCAGGTGGCTTCTGTCATTCCTTTTTGGGAATCACACACACACACACACACACACACACACACACACACACACACACACACACACACTGTGTGTACATATAGATATAGATAAATATCGCAGCTATTTCCTATAAAAGGCCATTTCATTCTACTTTTATAACATAGTTAAAAGTGGATTTGAGTGCCAGAAAAAGTACCTCCTTCATAAGCCAAAGCAATCCATCTTATCTGAACCAATGAACATAAATGAAAACTGGAAGTCCAGATCAGGGAGTGGGAAAACTAAAAATATCTCAGAAATAAGCTCTGTGGCTGCTTAATTTTTGATGATAGCTATCAATAGTGGCATCTGTGCTGTCACTTGAGTTTTTGTTTGAAAAAATAGTGACATCTGAAATGTAGAGGAGAAGAAAAAAGTCTATGTAGCAGATACACACAAGTAAAAGTTATAAAATAGGCATTTTTCAAATAAGAAACTATTTCTCAGAAAGAATGTATGCCCAAACACAGAGAACTTAAGGCCCAGTGGGAGTCATGTCCCAGGTCCTGCATGAATGGTTGGGAACTTCCTTATCTAAATATGTTTCTCACTGCTGGAACCCTGCTGTGAAACACTGATCTGCCTGATCATCATACAGATGCCAAGTCTCATCCATATTGCATACCTCTCCCTCCACGTGTACAGAATCCATAACCCTCAAGAGAGAGCTCTCCCTCTGACTGGGAGTCAGCTACTCAAGCTACATATTCTAAGCATGAGAAATGAGGTTATGTTGTTTTCCTTCTGCCTTTGGGTTTAATACTTTTTCTTCTTGAGAAGAGTTTCCTAGCCAGAAACATTTTCCTTCAAATTCCCCCAAGCTGTGAACATAATCTTATATATAGAACATTTTATATTTATCCAAAGCTGCATATTTGGAAAATAAATATTTCTCCCTAGACACTCATACTGTATACACAATGCAAGTCTTTGTCCTAGAAAACATGCCATAAATTTTATTTATATTGTATCAGAATTCTTTCCCCTAATTTAATTCAAATTAATAAATGTTTGGGGCTTTAAAATGTCCACATCATAAATTCTAGTTAGTCTTACCCCAATGATCTGTGAAGTATCCACTTTATTCAGGACTCAGTTTCACCTTTTCCGAATATGCTTTTGGGATAATGTGGTGATTCACCTGGGCTAGCAGCTAAGAGATATGCCTCTGTATGAGCCTGTGAAGGTACTTTCTGGAAAAACCAACTGAAGAGGCAAAAATTTTCTTCAGAATATACAGCAAATTTATGGAAACCAGTATAAAGGGGGCCAAGGGAAATGCTGTAGTTTCTGCCACTGTGATTTCACTGACTGTAGGCAAGTGAATCAACTTCATGCTTCTGAATTCGCTACTTCACTCCACTGCCATGAACCTCTACCTTCTGCAGCTTTCCAGTAAGGACCAGTGGCTTTCCAGGAGTCCTCCAGGCCCAAAGCACCAGACGAGGACTGCTGTGGCCTTCAGCCTTACAGTCTGAGCAGATATTTGGGGTCATCCTCTCCAGCCTACAGATGGCCACTGTTAAATTACTACAGAGCTGCAATCATGTAAAACAATCTAAATAATTCACTGTCCTGGGTAGGTATTTTCCCTTTCCATTCTGTTTGTCTAGAGAACCTTAACTAACATGAATGGCAAGTCAGCATTTGTCAGCCCTCACACACTTCTCCATGCTGCCTGCATCCTCCATGCAGGAGCAAACGATGCTTTAAAAGTATGAATATTAAAATAAACTCTACAGAGGGATCAGATAACACTTGCTTCCTAATGATAATGAGGATGGTAAATAATTTTAAATCTTTCACAGTGATTTTTTTTAAAAACTAGAATCTATCTTGTCTATATAATAAATCCACATTATGCTTAAACCAGCAAAAGGGCTTGCAATTTCTATTCTATGGGGGTGTTTCTTGTAAACAGAATGAGATGCAGCCTCTTCACCATCCCTAAAATAGGACACAACAGACCAAGGGTGTCAGATGCATCCTAATTGGCTGGCAGGTCTGAGTTTTATGGCTTCTATTCATCTGGTGGTAAGGACCCAGACATTAATATGCAGGAGGGTAAAACAGGATATAAACTTCACAGTGCAGAAGTTAAAGGGAGAAGAGAAGAGCATCCGTCAACAGTGACAGTACTGACGCCTGTCAGGAGAAAGTTTCAGTAAAAATTCTCCACTACTGCTAAGGTGTCTAAGAGATAACAACTTGTCCTACATGAGGCACATGCCTGGAAAGCTCTTGACAACTGCAGTAAAGAAAATGAGATTTTATGCATCATAGTGCCATGCAAATCATTCTAAGGCTGCCAAACCCTTTATTTTTATTTTTTATAGAATGTGAAATGTATCTTCTCCCAGAGTCACAGGCCTTCAACAGCAGATTGAGACTTCTGAGATATACAGCCTTGGGGACTTTGGACTTAGCTGGTTCTCACTCTTTCCAGTGTGAAAGTGTTATTGTTGGACTGCCCTACTGCTGTCATTGAAACTAATCTCATAAGTCCTCTTATACTACATGTTCATTTGGAGATTCCTAGGGTAAGTGGGACTATAATAATACCAGTTTAAGGCTTTTATGATTTTCTGCCGCCAGCAATAGTGAGTCACCATTTCTTTATGGCTTTTTGCTCCCTAGCTTCCATTTCTCTGAAGTGTGGACTTCACATGTGGTGAGTCTTTGTGCCTGTTATACTACAAAAAGGAAAGGAAGTTGAAGACCCCATTCTCACTCCAGCCAATCAACAAGTCAGTTATCCTATGCTTGTCAGAACTGAAACATAATCCCTGCTATAGAAGGGAGTACAAAGGCGTTTTTAGACCAATTAGGAAAGGAATCAGGGGAGTCAACAAGTACAGTATAATAAACCCAAATAAAACACAAACCCTATTAGATTTGGTGGGCCCCCAGCTCCACCAGAGAAACCACTATGGCTTGATAATTTACTTTCATTGACTATACTCTGACTGTTAGTCCATCTTTGAGTCTTTTAGTTCTTTAGCTGATGGCAGCAAGGAATCCATCTGCTAGCTGCTATCAATTCTATTAGTTCTGTTCCTCTTGGAAATCCTGACACTTACAGGAGAGATTGCGCAGCTCATATTCATACAGCCAGGAATGTTTGGAGCTTGACTAAGGACTAGAGTGGCAAGAAATCTGGCTACGTAGTACATACTTGAAGCTTGGATGTTTGTCTCATTGTGGCACTGAATCAAAACCTCAAAGAAAAAAAATATTTCTATAATTAATCTGCTACAAACGTAAAAGTGAATGTTCACTAATTTGTTGTAGTCCAGCCAGGGCTACTGGAGCAAAAGACAAGTCCCAGACTCCCAGTGCATCCCTCTACCTCCTACATAAACCAGGGTGGCCACACACCTTGCAGAGACACCTGTGTTCTGTAAGGCTTTCTTTGCCATGGGCTAGTTACACAGGCTGCATCACAAAGCCTTGCCAGAGGTCCTCTCTTTGTCTCTTCCCTAATTTAAGAACATCTTTCTCAGCCATGCTGCCTCAAGTACCTTCATTATTTTCTCTCACAGTGCTTCCAAGACACTGGACAAAATGTCTTTTTCAATGATGATTTCTTGGTTTCAAAGAATGAAGACAATCAATTAAGAATGAAGGTAGTCTATCCCAGACTAGCTATCCATAGAGCACAATAGGTGATGATGGCCCCATTAATGAAGCCAGTGAGGGACACAGGACAGTCATCGATCACAGTGTACAGAAATGCTCTGCCATCCACTCAGATTTTAATAGAAGCAGAAGCTGAAAATCATACTGCAAAGACACCATTCTTACTTATGAGATTCCATATACCAGGGCCATATACAGTGGGGGCTTTATTTACATGCTGTTATGTGTTTAAAATACAGAGAAGTGTTTGTGTTTTTATGTAACTGTATGGGATGCTATAACGTGTTTATTATAGTCTTTAAACAAAATTTACCCTTCCCTTAACGTAAAGTTGCATATGCCTGACTAAAAATTCTTAAGGAAAACATTCTCTATTTTAGCAACACCACTGATGAGTCATAAGAGTCACCTGACATCTTTGTCCTGACAGGAACAGGGATACTCTAGAGCCACTTTGAACTTCCTTAGGGTTATCACACTACAGAAAAAATAGAACCCAAGTAATGGGAATTTCCCCGGAAGTTCATATTAGTACAGGGAGAAGCCTGGAGCTCTAGTGCCAGCCACAGGCAAGATTATCTCCCAGGAAGAGACTCCACACAGTCCCCAACTTGTCAGACTGCAGAGGAGGAAAGAGTGAATCTAGACAAAAAGGAATCAGTGAGAGGTGGGAGCACATTTTGACTAGGAGTAGCTATTTCTCCCATGTGCCTTGTCTGTAAACCTGAAGCCCATCCCTAAGCCTGAAGATAGATTTCATGAGAACAGTAAATGGATCTGTGTCCCAGTTGAATCATATTGAATAAATCTTGTCTTCTTTCAGTAAACAGTATCGTAATGCCAAAACTCATGGTTGTACAAAGTGCTGAAAACAATTGACAAATGTGTGCTCCACCCTACTTTGGCCTAAACAAGGTACTTTTTACATCCCTCCAAGGCTAACATTGCTCAGGACACATCAGAAAGAATGTCAGACCCAGGAGACAGGCTGCAACACGTCATCCTTTGCAGATGTCGGAGCAATTGCAAGCATGAACTCAACAGTTTTGAATGTCTGCACTGTGTCTTCAAAAGTATGAGTTCATCAAAAGTCAAGCATAGATGGAGGAACTACCCCTCACTGGTGCTACTTATAGATTCAGAGAGCTACGGAGTTTTTGCCTCTATTTATGTATACAACAAAAGCTCAATCAGGCCTCAATACTCATTTCCAATCCAACGGTCACAAAATGAATCCAGGTTTAATCAAATGAGTCAAAAAAGAATATCAGATGTAATGAATTGGTGATAGGAAGTGGTAGAGGTAATGGGGAATTCATAAGGATGGGATAAGTGATGGTAGGGAGAGAATAATAATACTGTCATATAGATAAGAAATTGTTGAACAACAAAACTAGTACATAAAATAGTTTAAAACTAAATAAGTATTATTTTTATTTTCATTATTATTTTTTGTGTTGAGTTGGCTTATAATGAAACCACTGGGCTGGGCTTCTGAAGGCTTCTGACCCCAGGCTCCAACTCTACAACTCCAGACACTGGAAACTATGTGAGCTCTATGTTATTGACTTTCCACATTGCTTTTTAGCACAAATCAAATCTACTCAGTGAGAGAAACTGGTGTATTACCAATTCAGTTATTGCCTCAGAGATGCATGTAGATATTCAGGTATGCCTGTCCATGAGCACAAGAAAAATGCATGCAGACACAAAGAGAGAAACTGCAGTCCTGTGATGTATGTACATAAAATTCCACTGGCATGCAGGGTTGTCTTTATTATGTAGGTGTTTGCTCTGCTTCCAGTATTAGGAAATTCAAATGCATATATACACACACATAAATATATATGTATGTCCTTTTCCAAGGGCCTAAATAGTATTTATACAATTTGAGACTATGACTAAAAGTTGTAATTAGATAAATGAGTTGGCAAAAACTATTCTTTCATTGATGTATGTTCTACCTAGACTTATGTCAACCTGACACAAGCTAGAGTCATCTGAAAGGTGGGAAAGCCAGTTGAGGAAATGCCTTCATAATATCTCCCTGGAGGTAAGTGTGTGGGACTCTTGTTTTTAAGATTAGTAATTGATGGGGAGAGCCCAGTCCATTTTAGGTGGGCTACCCCTAGATAGGTAGTCTTGGGCTTTATAAAAAAGCAGGCTGAGCAAACCATGGGGAGCAAGCACATAAGCAGCACTCCTTTCTGGCCTTTGCATCAGCTCCTGCTTCCTGGTCCCTGCTCTGCTTGAGTTCTTTCCCTGACCACCTTTAGAGATAGGTTGTCACTTGGAATTGCAGCCGAATAGGCCCCTTCTGCTCCAAAGTGTTTGTTGTTTGTTGTTGTTGGTTTGGTGTTTTAGGGTCATGTTATTTTAGTAATCAAAACCCTGACTAAGACAGAAATTGTTACCTGGAATGTGGCATTGCTGTAACAGCCCTGACTATGTGTTTTGGGGAGCATGAAAAAAGAGTTTTGTAACTTTGGTTTAGATTAGCTATTGAGTCTTAAAAGGTTAATTAGATGTTCTGTGGGAGCCTGGAAGACAGGAGTGTTAAAAACATTGCAGAAGATGGAGGCTAGCTTGTGAAATTATAGAGGGCAATTTGAGATCCTTAAAGTATCCATTGGAGGGCAGGCAACGTACCACTCCCAGGGGAAAGTGATTAAAAACCAGGCAGCGGAGTCCGTATAGGAGACAGTCCCACTTTCGTTACTAGGAGACCCACATGAAAGCTAAACTGCCTATCTGCTACATATATATAGGAAGCTTAGTTCCAGTCTATGCATTGTCCTTGGTTGGTTTTTCAGTCTCAGAAGCTTCCCTGGGCCCTGGCATTTTGATCTGTTGGCCTTCTTGTGGAGTTCATGTCCCTATCTCTGCCACAAGACACCCTGTGTTCCCCCAAAGGGTTGACTGTGAGTCTAAGTATCTGTTTTATCCACTGCAGGGTGGAGCCTCCCAGAAGAGAGTTATGTTCCAGAAGCATACCAGAGTATACCTAAGAGTGTCAGAGGTTGGCTTTCTTCCATCTGTTGGGTCTCAGATTGGGTCAGGAATTGGGTGGACATATACTCAATCTCTGTACCCTCTTAAAACTCATAGGTGTGTGATATATAATGCATCTCCTTGGAACCTGGTCTCCATGCAGGATATTCCCTGTGTGCTTTGTGTCTAATTGAGTTTCACATTTACTGCATAGTTTTTTCTCTACCTGCAAATGAGAACTGATTTCCCTTTAAAGATAAAAATCTCCTGTCTCATCCATCTCTCTCTCTCTCTCTCTCTCTCTCTCTCTCTCTCTCTCTCTCTCTCTCTCTCTCTCTCTCTGTGTGTGTGTGTGTGTGTGCCTGTGTGCCTGTGTGCAAGTATGGAGGTCAGAGGTTAACCTTGGATTTTATCTTTGAGCATCCATGACCTTATATTTTGAGATAGACTCTTTCACTGGGAAGCAAGGCTCATTATTAGGCTAAAGTGACTGGTGTGTAAACCCCACGGATCCAGGTCTTCCCATATTTCCTTGCTTAGATTACAACTGTGTACATCATTCTTAGCTTTTGTGGTTGTTATTTTGTTGTTGTTGTTGTTGTTGTTGTTTGTTTTTGTTTGTTTGTTTTTTGAGACAGGGATTTTCTGTGTAGCCCTGGCTGTCTTGGACTCATTCTATATACCAGGCTGGCCTCTAATTAAGAGATCCTCCTGCTTCTGCCTTCGGAGTGGTAAGAATAAAGCTGTGTGCCACAGCCACTACCCAGCTATATTCTGGACTTTTTATGTGGCTTCTGGATATTAAATTCAGGTCCTCATCCTTGTGGTACAATTATGTAACCAATGGGGTTATTTCCCTTGTTCTCAAAATATTTTCTATTATATTGTTATATCAAGCATGGATGGTTGGGAGTGTTAACAAACAGCACGGTGGGAGTCAGTGTTGTCAACTATACAATCTAGAAGAGAGATTCAATCAGGGATTGTTTAGACTATATTGGGCTGAGGGTATGCTTTTGAGTGATTTCTTTAATTTGGTAAATTGGAGTAGGACCCACCCTTAAAGTGGGCAGCTCCATTTCTTGGTCTGAACCCTGAATTAACTGAAAAAGACAAAGGCAGCTAAGCATTAGCAAGCATGCATTTCTTCTCTATTTGATCCAAACTGTGGGTGTGACCATCTTCCTCAACTTTCTGTAATTATCAGCCAGGCAAACATTTTCTCCCTACCAGTGATGCTTGTCATAACACATTTTCTTAGCAAAAAGAGAGCAACAAAGACAACTTATTCCAAAATTATTGAAAAGTGTCAAATAAGAAAACTTTTCTTTATTTTAGGGGTGTGTGTGTGGTTTTTTTTTTCTCATTTTTAAATTGTTTTTGTTAATTTATCAGATTACAACTCAATTGTTATCCCATCACTTATATCCTCCTATTCCTCCTTTCCTCTCGCTTTCACCCTATTCCCCTCCCCTAGGTGTGTGTGATTCTTGAAAAGTAGGCATCATTAAGCCTCCTTTGCTATAGATTTGAACTTCATCTAGTGGATTCCTTTCACACTTGCCTTGTATCAGTGGCTTTACAAGCCTATACCACCCTGGAGTTTTGCATAGCAATCAGACAGTAAACTTCAATTTTACACAATGTGTAGATGCTTCACTGTGAATGTTTCCTTGGAAATACTTCACATTCTTTTAGTGTTGAGAGATGAGAGAAGGTGCCCTATGTATAAGATAGCCAATAGATGATAATAATGCCCTCTTGCATGTACCCAGTGCCTTTGCCCAAGAATAGCTTTGCAACTCATGGATGCCAACAGTCATAATGATGATTTTCCGTGTAATATCAACAACCTAAAATTTACTGTTTCACATACCTGTGTCTTTGGACATTTTAAGGAGCATATTCCTTAAACAATATGTGATTTGCTAATCCTTCCTCGGTATAAATTAATGAGGGCTTGGCTTCTTTCCTCCAGCAACCAGAGGCTGCCTTTCCTACTCTAGCTCATTCATCATCCATACCCCAAATCTGTAGCCACCCAGCAGAGCTGTCATATGATCCTCATTGCTGTAGGTATTTTCTCCCTGCCAGGCTATTTACATAGGTCACTTCCCACATTTTGCTGTTCCTATGGATATTGAGTTATGTGAGGACAGGCTTAATGAGCTATGGGGCAAAGATAATCACCAGCAAATGCATCAACTGAACAGATTTCAAGTCAAATTTATAATGATGTCAATGTCATTTTAGAAAACATTTCAGCTGTATCACTGAGGAATGAGGCAGCCAAGGCAAATATTTAGCAAATTTTTATAAGGGACTTGCTTTGTGGGACATAAAGTAGAGAAATGGAAGCAAAATCAGGCTGGTCTCTCTTTACCAAAGTCACTCTGTTCAGGACCATATATAAGAACTGCTCACTCAGTAACAATGGCAGAGATTGCAGAAAATATAAGTAATGCTTCAGCTCTCATAGGTGAACCAAAGGAAAGTGTTGGCATATAAGTGGCCTGCATCTAGGTTTCTTAACAATCTCTGATGTCATCACCTGCTGCAGCCACCAGGGGCCCTGGATAAAAAGGACAAACTTGCCTCCTATTCTCTTTCTCACCTTTGCACTCCTCTTTTGCCTTTTCTCACAGGGTACCCCCTTTTGCTCTCTATCTATCTATCTATCTATCTATCTATCTATCTATCTACCTATCTATCTATCTATCTCTGTCACTGTTTCTGTCTCTCTACCCTTGTAGTCTACTCAGGCCCTAATTCCTCATTCTTTCCTTTCTCTCAAATAAATGTTTTCATATCAAATCTGTTGTGCTTTTCTCTAATTAGTTTTACATTATTTTTACATCTTAACAAAAGAAGGGTACATGTGTAAGAAAAGAATTCTACCTTAAGTAATTCAATCAGGAGAAGTATGGCTGACTACATTTGAATTCTATCTATGAAGACAGAAAGTTTACAGTGATGAAGACGAGTTTTGGAGGAGCACATGGGAGATTATTGTGAATTCCACTGATGGTGTTACCATGAGAATGGGCTCTTTAGAGGGAAGAGAAACATGATGCACAGCAATTTTTCAGTAGCAGGAGCTTCATGCCTGATGCTCTGGAGGACAAAGCATGTCCTGGTGCTGGGTGAGTTAGCATTCAAGAAAATGCATGCAAATATGAAGCTGTGTGTTTGGAGACCAGAGATTAGCTGCTGTTTTTGAGTACAGTTCTTCTTGATATTGTTTTTCTGTGTAGGCTGAACATGCTTGACAATGAACAGTAACTTGTCTTCTGTAGAAGAGGTTCACGTTGTATGATGTTTACAAGAGAAAACAATACTTACAAAAGTGTATTAGATTCTTGGTGTTGTCCATGTAAATTCCTCCTAACTAGCTTACTTATAACACCAAGAATAGTTCATAATTCTGGAAGTCAGAACTTCACAAATTAAAATGGTGTGGTTTGGTATGTTGTCTGAAAGTCACAGGAGGCCATCTTCCTTGTATTCTACAAGCTGTGGCTGCCACTTGCCAGTTGTGAGTGTTCCTTGGCTTGAAAATGCATCAGACTAGTCCCTGCCTCTTTTTGTCTTTGACTCACCTTATGTTCATCGGTCCTAGCTTCTTATAGGTACATGTCTATACAGTGGATGTTCATGATTTAACCTTGTAACATCCATTTGTCATTCCAAGCAGTGGAAGAATGAAAATGTTTATAAATATATGAAAACAGGGTCCTTGTATGCCATCTGTAGAAATAGCTGAGAAATTAGAGTTTTCATGGCAATAGCACTATTTCTAACTCTGATATAAAGTAAATTCCCAAAGACGAGAAACTTACACCACCATGAGTAGCACTTTCCTTTAGCTCAAAGCATAACTTTTGAAAAATGAGCAATAATTTCTTGGATTACAGAAATATGTGGGTAAATAAACCTTAACTAGTATCAAATACTCTCTAGTCATATGCTTTCAGAGAGACCTGATTTCCTTAATTTATTTTATTTGCTCACAGTTCATTGATAGCCTCTATAAGGGCATTGATCATGCAACCTATTATTAATCCTCTGTGTGTGTGTGGGGGGGGGTGGTGTCTGTGTGCATGCGCACACATGCCTGTACACACACTTGGAGGCCAAAGTAAATGGTGGGGATTTTCCTCAGTAGCTGTCTACATTACTTTTGAGGACCATGTGTCTTCCAGCATCTGGAGCTCACTGATTTGAGTAGACTGCCTGGCTAGGAAGCACCAAGAAACTTCCTGTCTCTGCCTCTCCAGTGCTTAGATTGCAGGACAAGCTTCAGTCCCTGGCTTTTTTATTTAGTTGCTGGGAATTCATATTCAGGTCCTGAAAATTGTGAAGATCATTTTGCTGACTGAGCTATCTGCACCTCCCATTAAGACTTTTTTTTTTTAATGAGGAAAACAAGTGACTCTCAATAAATACTTCTGTCAGAAGAACAGGTAGCTGAATTGTATTTTTTTTTTTGCACCAACCAGTAATGATCTTCATAAAAATGAGTAAGATCTTCAATGCAAGTCCTTGTTTTCATAAAACTGATGAAAAATTCACTAGTAAATCCTGTGATTTATCATAATCTTTAGAGGCTACTTACTGAAAATGGCATATCTTTTTTTTTTAAAGCCAGCACTCCTTATATACCTTCTGTGTGTTTGGATTGGATGCATGAGTTTGTCTAAGATACGTGGGTTTGGAAATGTATATGCCAACAAGGGACATTGTCAACAACAGAATATAAATTCCTTACTTCAAATCCCGAGGAATTGTTCTTTTTCCCTGTCTAAAGAAAATGATTCTGGTCTCAGCTAACAGTGACAATTTTATATTTAGGAATTCCATATTTCTGAGATCTTTGTTAAGCCAGTGTTCTTGTTCTGTCTCAGGTCTTGAATCTGTTACTTCCATGAGTCTTCCTACCTTTTTTGTTGGGAACTCTGATATCTTGGCCATGTGCCTGGTATTCCATGAACAATGATAACATTACATTTCCTTATATAGATCTTTACTCGAGAGTGTCTTCATTTTCTGAGAGGACTTTAGAGAATTTCTTTCAGGAGACCAATGGTGTAGCTCAGTGTGCAGAGTGCTTGCCTAGCATATTCTAAAAAACTGGAGATAAATCCTATCATGGCACAAGCATGTATTTATGGTGCATGCCTAAAACAATAGAATTCTGGACAACAGACCCAGAAGTTCAGAATTTCAAGGTCATCCTAAACTATATAGCAAATTTGACGCCAACTTGGAAGATAACCAGTTTTACTCTATTATATTTAGAATTTACCTAAGCAGGGAAAAATTAAAAAAGAAGCTCATTCGCTGGAAACCAGTCAAAAGGGAGCATTTTTACTTTTTGAACAGCTACTCAACCCACTTCAAAATTAATGCACAATAGTTGCTATTAATTGCCTCATGTGGCAAGGAGAGAAGCTCATATATGATTCTTTGGCTTCTATGCCTCCACGCCAGATGCTCAACATAACAGCCTAGCTACAGTTAAGTCCCAGCTGGTATTTTAAAGCTACACTGGGATGCTTTTCCTTGGAAACAAATAAAACAAAATGCTAGAGGCTAACAATCTGCTGTTAAATTCATTTCCTACCAGGTGGTTTGTTCTGCATCCAGACCCACTTGCATCTGCTAGCAGATTACTCGGTAACTTGTATCCATCCCCCAGAAATGGAAGTGATTTCTCCATACTGAAGTAATCTGACAGTCCAAGAGCCATGAGGCCTCCATCCCTTCTCATACCACCAATTAGTTCCTTAGTCTCTGGAATCTACAAATGCCATTGTCATTTGAAAATATATCCAGGCACATGAACAGCATTCATGTGTCTGTGCTTGTGTGTAAGTACTTGCAGCTGTGTGATTGTTTGGGCACACATGTGAGAGAGAGGAACAATGCTAGGTATCATTTCACAGGCATTGTCTACCTTGTTGAGGCAGAGCTCTCCCACTGGCCTGGGATTCACAAAGGAGATCAGCATTGAGCCCCAGGTATCCCCCAGTCTTTCTTCCCAGTGCTATGATTTCAAGTAAGACATACACACACACACACACACACACACACAGAGAGAGAGAGAGAGAGAGAGAGAGAGAGAGAGAGAGAGAGAGAGAGAAGAGAGAGAGAGAGAGAGAGCAGAGACAGAGAGTGACAGAGAGAGACAGAGACAGAGACAAAGATAAAGACAAAGATAAAGAGAGAGAGTGAAAGAAAGAGGGGTAGAGAGAGCGAGGATAGAAGAGAGAACATTTTTAATGATTGAGCAGAGATACTTATATGTCAAAGCCAGGGCTTCACTGACTTCACTCAGTCCAGTTAAGCAGTGTGAATTTCAAGGTGTTCTTAGCATTTTGCATCTGAAGGAAGAAAGATGTCTTTGGGGATTCAAACAAGGTTATTATTTAAGTACTTAACTATTATGAATTTGAGTACTTCCCCTTTGCAGGGACACTGGGAGTCTATGTATAACACCCCAATAGCTCTGATGTAGTTTTATAAACCTTTGGCATAGGCAGCCTCTATTGCTCACAGGCTTGTCGCTCCGGATGACGAGTACCAAGTAGCTGGGTTCAGGCACAGATTAGCCTAAATCCAGAGCTCATGTCCTAAATCTGAAAACAAAGGAGAGCTCAGCTAAGTATTTGTAAATTAAAATGATTCAAATGAAACAGTATAATCCAGCTATATCTCAGTGAGCAATCTTCCTTGGCAGCATCTTTTCTAAATCCATGGGGAAGACACAAGTTAGAGAGACACACTCCATCTTCTGTTGGATAAACAAAGACAGAACAAACTGGAGATGATGAACTCAGAGTCCCTACACCACCCTTATTATCACCAATTCGGCCAAACACCATGATAAGCAGTGCCTCCTTATTTGTAAAACACTCTCAATTATTTTCTGTTTCCCTTGTCTTGTGTAAATCAGAAAGTCATTCAAGTCATTGAACAAGAGAGCAATGAACAAATCCTTTATATGTCCCTTCACCTGGAAGGGTGAGAGTTAAAGAAAGATAAAGGGTTATGACTATCTCCAAGAGCCAGGATTGTTTTTTTTTATTCAGAAACAAGGTAACTGGGTATCTTGGTTTGTGAGCAGGCACTGGTTGGGATATGCATATGCCTGTGTAGTGGAAAGGCCAATGTGTGAAGATTGGATATCTCTTCTTTAAGTCCCAGTCCAGCTAGTCAATCTGAACCTGTGTTTTTGAACGACACCAGGGACTTATTGTCTTGTTTTTTTCTTCATTTTGAAGAATACTAGTGTTTAACCAGTATCAAACATGTAAGTTATCTATACCTACACTGAGCTACATCCCCACTCTATTTGATCATCTCTACTTGGGCACTTTCTATCTCTCCTGTGCTCTGAGAAGAGTTTACAAAAGCACTGGGCACATTCATCACTCCGAAACACACACTACATATTGATAACACACTTTCCTTTATAGGGCTTGAAGGGGACAAATAAGAAGGGGAAACAGCCAATCAAAAACACATAAACAAAGCCATTTTGCATAGTAGGGTAATAGTTCAGTTGCTAATCTCCAGACTCCATTTTTAAACATCAGGATATCGTCCTACATGCATATAAAAGCAGATTTCTGGGATTACTTTCAAGTTAGCATAGCTTTATGTGTCCTAGGCCAATGAAAGACCCTGTCTCAAACCAATTAAAATAGACAGAGCCTAAGAATCTATAGTGACATTATCCTCTGACCTGCTTACTCCCATGCACCAGCAGCACACAGGCATGCATCTATAGTTACAGACACTGAAACTAAAACACATACAACCCCATCAAACAGTAATTCCTTGACAGGCCAATGGGGATACATATTTTTTAGCCTATATTTAATCTGGACAAGAATTAATTCAAGAACATTTATGTCCTTTTCTGACTGTTGTCTTTTTAATGTGAATTGTCCTCTATAGGATCATTGCTTGACCTCTAGAAACCCAGGTGGTGATGCTCTTTGAGAAGACTGAGGTGAAGCCTCATGTGTGGACATGAGTCCCTGCAGTAAGCCCTGAGGTCCTACAGCCCACTTCTGTAGACTCTGTTTCTTAACTGAGGATGTAATGTGACCAGCTGCCATGTTGCTGTCATGCCTTCCCAACCATGAGGAACTGTATCATTCTAGAACTACAGAGACAAAATAAGCCCTTTCTTCCTTAAGTTGTTTTTGTCAGTGTAGTTAATCACAGCCTCTGAATTAACTAAGCCAAGGAAGAAATTGATGTCACTACAGTTGCATAAAGTTAGAAACAAGCTTCCTCACTGCTTCCTTTTACCAGGGCTCACAGCTGTTGGTAGAGGCTGTGGTGGGGTTGGTGGGGATGGAATCAGCACATTGTGTCTTTGATGTTTCCCTTTGCAGTTACACTGGGTTTTGCTTACAACCTTACAAAACTTTGGTACATTTTGCATAATATATCTCATTAAAAAATTAAATTTTTAATAAAAAGATTATGTACTAACCTTTTCTAGATATTTTACAATTATCAAAAAAGTTAAAAAATTAACATATTAAAATTCATAGCTCAAGATAAATGCAACATGCTAAGATTTAAATTTATATGTATATAAAAAGCATATACTTATTTAAATGTATTATATACATATAAATAAATTTAAATATATAAGCACAAATACATTTGATTTAAATGTATATATGTAAATGAATATATATCTTAATAATGTGTGTATGTCTATGTGCACATGTATATTCACACACGCATATACATATATGCAATGTATGTGTTGAAAAAACTGTCAAATCTTGTGTAAATACTAGAGTCACATAGTAGAAGTAGCATTTCATCACTCACATCTGTATATTTAAATACAGCCATCTGGAAGACTTTGGGTTTCAGAAAATAGTTTTTATAAACATTCACACATTGATTTTGCAAATTTACAGAACTCAAAACTTTGAGTACTGTGACTCTGTTTTAAAATCTCTCCACAATGTCACTTGAAGTAAGATATTGCATTTTCTTACATGATAATTTGCCTTTTGATTACACAGAACTGACAAAGCCATTTATTGTGTTGCCATCTAATTGTTTCAGAAATTATTAGGTGACAAGTCCATCTCAGAATGAGAATGCTGACAAGTTGACATTACTATGTAGGATGAGGGAGGTACATAAAAGATGCCTGAGTTATGACAAGAATACGTATCAGGGAAAGCAAGGCAGAACTCCAGAACAACAGAGCTCTTTGATCAAGCTGCTTTTTTCTGGACCAGGCTGCAGAAGAATCTGCACTGCCCTGAGCTTGACATGGAGGCTGCTCTTCACTTAGGGGTCCCTGGAGGTGCAGTCATTTTCCTTTTCACATTCACAGCATCACTGCTGCATTAGTATTTCAAGGTGTTGGGAAAGCCATCTCAATGGAAAGGGCACCCAGATACTAAACTCTAAGAAGGCCTTGTTTGTCAAGCACAGATTCACGGTCATCTCTTTCCTAAATTGGCTTGGGCTAACTTTCTTATACTATGTGCACTTCATCTCCTGTGTGGGTGCAAACCTTTATTTCCTGGTTTGGGAGTGTGTGCACACATGTATGTGCAGGTACGTGTATCTATGTGCATGTGTGCGGATTTCATAGAAGAATATCAGATGTTCTTCTCGACCACATTGACTTATTTTTTTTTTTTTTTTTAATTAATTTATTCTTGTTACATCTCAATGTTTTATCCCATCCCTTGTATCCTCCCTTGACTTATTTTTTGAGACAGGGTTTCTGATTGTATGGGTAACTAACTGGCAGCAGCAAGTTCAGTAATCCTCTTATCTCTACCCTGGGGTTACAAATATGTGTGGCCACAGCTGGTAGTTTACATGAGTGCTGGTAGTTGAGCTCAGATCTAAGGGCTGAAGCAGCAAGTGCTCTTTCTCTTCTTAATTCTCAGAGCCACGTAAGATCTTTACATGTATTTGCTTTCTTCAGTTCTCACAAAAATACAACATTCACCTAGATGCAATGTCTCAAATAGAAGCATATCAAAGAAGCAGCAAATTTAGAGTAAGTCTCAAGTATGTGGTTCCTTGTGCAGGAGATTATGCACTCAATATACCCATGTCTACCTGACCTGGACCCACCACCAGCAAAGATACTTAGAACATTATTGCAGTGTGTATGCCCTAGCCTGCTTAGGCCTTATCCCTTCTAGATAATCCATTTCTCAATCTGTTAATACAAGTCTGGCCTTCTGTCATTGTGGCTTATCATAAAGGAAGAAAGTTGACTCAGCAATGTAGCCAAATAATTATAAAGTCAACATTGCTTCTATGGATAAATTATCATATCACTTGACCTACTGAGAAGTCCAAATCATATATCTCCCAACTTTCAGGTAGCTCTTCTTGATGCTTCTTTCCATGCATTTGTCTTCAGCTCACAGAAAGCTACCACACTTTACCTGTAAAACCAACTTAATCTATGCCTCACACATGCCTGATACCCTAAATAATCAAACACGATAAGAAGTGAGGGAGCCAGGTTTCTTTGGTAATTCCAGCACAGCTATCAAGGCACTTCTTTTTATAATTTGGTTTTAGTTGTGTGTGTGTGTGTGTGTGTGTGTGTGTGTGTGTGTGTGAGAGAGAGAGAGAGAGAGAGAGAGAGTTTGTGGTGTAAATCAGTGCAATGAGTTCAGTGGCCACACATATTGGATTCACTGGAGATGGAATTACAACTGGTTGTGACCCAGCATACATGGTTGATGGAAACTGAATTGAACTAAGAGCTGTGGAAACACAATCTCTTAACTGATTGAGATTGAGCAATCTCTTAACAATTGCTTAACTGATGAGCAATCTCTTCATCCCTGGGGATGTGATTCCTTTGAAGAAAAAAAATCACGATTCCCTTCATCTATAAGCTGATACATTCATGGGTTACAGAATGAAATAACGATTTTATTTTTTCCCATCAGAACTTTTTATTTTTTATTTTTAATATAGTTTATTAATTTATTCATATTACATCTCAATTGTTATCCCAACCCTTGTATCCTCCCATTCCTCCCTCCCTCCCATTTTCCCTTTACTCCACTCCTATTGGGACTCTAAGTGGGAGAAGCATGGGAGAATGAGGAAATAGAAGGATCCACAGGGTCCTAGAAACATACAAAAAGAACATTATGATGGGCAGATCTGGGCCCAGGGGTCCTGCTCAAACTATGGCACTAGCCAAGGACAATATGTGCAGTAAACTTTGAAGTCCTACCCAGATCTAGCCAAAGAACAGGACATTCTTCACAGTTGAGTGGAGAGTGGGGTCTGACTTTCACATGCACTCTAGTGCTCCATATTTGACCATGTACCCTGGATGGGGGTGCCTTGTGACACTCAGAGGAAGGCTAGCAGGCTACCAAGAAGAGACTTGATACCCTATAAGCTTATACAGAGGGAGGAGGTCCCTCTCAGTCACAATCATAGGGGAGTGAAATAATGATTTTCAAGCAAGTTGTGGATGCCTAACACAATTTGTTGCACCATTTGAGATTTCCCTGTTGTTCAGAAACCATCTGTATACTGTCAGACAGAGGGAAGAATTTTCTCCATGTGAGCCATTGGAATTGGGCATAGACATGAAACACAGCAACTCTGCATACCATCATGTTTTGCTTGTGAAGTTAGTCTACTTCTATCATTACCCTGCATCCATCTGCTTTTCATTATCACTCTGCTTGCGGCTCACAATGGGGCAAGAACAGCAAACGCCACCTTAATAGCAATAGTGTCTTGAGGTGTTTTTATCGCATTTCTCTTCTTAACAGTGACTGCTATTGTGATAATGAGCTTAATAATTTTATTGAAGATGAATTGCATTTGAACTTCTTTTATCTTTTAAGATCTGTGGAGAGTTTTTGTTTCCAGGAGCCCATTATAAGCCTGGAAGCTTTCTATTTGACAACAGGCCAAGTAGATACCTGGGGCTTTAGATTTTGGCCTATAGTTATTTTCTTTAGGCCTCATCAACTCCCCCAGGCTCTTCCTACAGCTCCACTGTCTGCTGTAAGGCCCTTGAGCTAACTGTCTTTAATGAGCTTGCCTGGATAACTCTTTCCATAACCCAAGGAAGTTTTCCCTTCCCCACTGAGCTTTCAGTTTACTCAAAAAGTGCTGACTTCAAATGCTTGTTGCCTCTTTTGTATACAATGCTCAAATTAAAGAAATAGAGAGCCAGTGTCCTCTGGGTACCTTATCAAATTGGAACCCACACACTGGCTTTAATAATAGTAAATTTTCTTGGTAACCTGCTGTCCTTCCTCTGAGTACCACCAGCTCTCCTCATCCACGGGATAAGGTCAAATGTGAGGCACCACAATACGTGAGAATGGACAGCAGGTTACCAAGAAGAGACCTGATACCCTATGAGCATATACAGGGGGAGGTAATCCCCCTCAGGAACAGTCATAGGGGAGGGAAGTAAGGGGAAAATGGGAGGGAGGAAAGAATGGAAGGATACAGGGGATGGGATAACCATTGAGATGTAACAAGAATAAATTAATTTTAAAAAAGTATGAAATAATACTATGTTGTCAAATAAACACTATCCTTGATAAAAAAATAATAATAGTAAATTTTCACCATTTTATCTCTGGTTAAGGCTAATCGAGTGCCTGAATCCACTTATGGTTTACAAGGAGCTTCACAAAATGAGGTCCTAAGCAGCTGCCTCACATTCACTTGATGTTATTTTAGAAATGTAAATTCTTATCCCAACTCTGACCTATTGGGTGAGATGTTCTACAAGCAGAAGTTGCCATACTCTGCCTTAACAAGCCCTGTGAAACATTTTGAGGCATGCACATTTTTTAAATCTCCCATTTATAGGGCATATGAGGTCAGATTCACCATTACTTTCAAAAAGAATAAGCTAAGCTTCCTAGCAATTTAATTATCTATCAGCTCCACAGATTATTTTAAACTTCAAAGCAGAGACAATCACACAGAAGAAAACAACAGCTTATAGATGAAATACAAATTGCATGTGTAGTATTAAAAAGTTCGGTGATGGGGGTGGAGATGGCTTTGCTGCTAAAGTGCTTAGTGTGCAAAATGCAGATCTACATCTGAGCCCCAGGACGCATGTGAAGAGGTGAGTGTGGGTACGTGCATTTGTAATACAAACACTGAATAGGGAGAGACAAGTTGATTCCTGGGTTCTGCTGGCCAAGCAGCAGAGACAAGTTCAAGGGACCCAGATTACTGAGAAACATGTCTCCAAAAATTCCTGGAGGAAAGACAACTAAATTTGACGTATGGCCTATATATGCAAACACACACATATGCCTGCATATCAGCACACACAAACATACACACATGTACACACACACACACACACACACACACACACACACACACACACACAAACCTCCATAAAAAGAAGGCAGCTAAAAATAACTTTCCCTCTCAGACAGTACACTTACTACAATTCAATAAGTTTAAAGAAGCAAAACCTATGTTAAAATTGAGATATTGACTTAATTGTTTTTCTATTCTAAGGAGAAGGTCTTCAAATCCTAATTTATTTATATATTGAAAATATTATGTTATAAATCAAACTTCCTGGGAAATATGAAATACTTTGACAACAAGATTAATTTCCTAACAGTGGATTTAGAAGAATTAATTTTGAGCAGATCATCCGAGTTTTTGATATCAATTGCTGAATCTTATCCCACTACAAATGCAACCAGTATGGGGACCGCAGTCATCTGCTCTTTCACAGAAAGTGTCCATGTAAATACTAATCCTGAAGACTGACCATGAAATGTGTTCAAGTGCCACCTGTGTAAATGTGCGAACCCAGTAGCTTCCTGAAAAGGCTAGAAATCATGCAGGCAAGTTCCCTGAAACACCACAACCAATTCTCACATTAAGAGAGAAAAACACACGGGCATCAGTTTGGAAGATTTGGACTAAGTATGGAGCCAGAGAGCTAGAGAGCTAGAGAGCTAGAGAGAAGCCTGCAGCAAACACCTGCTGTTGGTCTGACTGCTCCTTCCTGTTTCTTCTCTTATCAACAGTGTCCCTTTAGACTTAACAGTAGCTCAGATCACCAAAGACCATAGTCAACAACTGGGGCATCTCAAGAACTCTGAGCTTCAGAAGTCAATACTTGGTGATGTAAAGTTCAATCAATGTGAAGATAAAACATCATTTCCAGGTACTTCCTACTACTACTTGCAAGGCAAGCTGTAAACCAGAGTGAGCAGAAAGTAAGGAGTAATGAAAGCTGGGCATCAGGAAGTAGCTGCCCTGAATTTACTACCATGGCTGGTGCTGAAGATGTGCTAAATTATGGGCATGTTACATTTCTATCCATTGGCACAACTGGAATCCAGTCTGCTGCATGGTGATAATTGATTTATGCATTGGTGATCTCTATTAAACTGATAGCCAAGTTTTGCAGAGTTCTTCATTACTTAAAAAAAAACAAAAAAACAAAATCTTCTATCAGTTCTTTGGTAGTTTTACTATAAATACATTTTCATATATGCATATATATTCATATGTTTATTCATTTCTTAGAATTTCATACAATATTTCTTAATTACATTAGTTTCTCACTTCTCCCCTTAGTTGTTTCCAGTTCTGCTCCTCATCCCTAACCCCACAACCTATTACTTTAAGTTTTTCTGGTTGTGGTTGTTGTTGTTTAGAGAATACTATCTCACAGAAGATATCCTCATTTTTATATAGTATTTCTACTCATCTGCAATATTCTTTGAATCTTAGGTGTTGTAGGCTTGTGTTATAAATGTATTAATTGAGGAAAGGCTTTCTGTGGTCAACTGATCTTGCATTGCTGCCAGTCATGGCTTCTGTAATGGTCTCTGTCTGCTAGAGAAGAAAAAGGAAGAGGGATAGGAGGAAGAGGAGGAAGAGGAGGAAGAAAAAGAGGAAAAGCTGCTTCTATAATGAGGGCTGAGAGCTGCACATTTCTGTGAATATAAAGATAAGTATTCTTAATGCAGTTTAGACATTACACTGGCTTAGAAAAGTGGCTGTAGGAAGTTCTTCTATAGGCTGTATGGCCCCTGCAGCCATGGGTAGCTGGCAAGGTTTGCAGCAGCAAACATGAATTCCTTCCTATTGAGCATGCCTTAAGTCCATGCCCAAGCATATGTTAATTACTTCCAGGACATAAATATTATTATTGTACCTTCAGGAACATCTTGCCATATTAGTTATCATTGTGGCATTGCAGCTGAATAGGGATATTGATTACTTTTCTCTGCAGCAGCTTTGATGGCTCATTTCAACACTGTGACAGATAGTCTTCAGAGGGCTTCCACATCAGATATACATTGGCTCCTCCAAGTCTTATGTCCAAAGTCTGTGGTGTCTTCAGCAGTACAGTTGAACCTTCTTTTTCTGGCACCAAGGTGCGGGAAAGATTAAGCTTTGTCACAGGTGGAAGCAATCTTGGCGGGCTTTGCCCTGGGGCACCCCATGAATACATTGTGACAGACTGAGTGGGGCCATCCTGGACATGGAACTCAGGAAGCAGACCTGGGGACCCCACCTGGACTATTGTCTTTCTAATTGACCATCAATGGGAGAAGTAGACCGCCCTTCCCACGTGACTCATGCAGGTGGGGAGGAGAGAACAACAGGTTCAGACCAGGCTGGAGCATGTGTGGAGCAGCGAACAGGCCAGACCAGCACACGGGCCAGAGAGACACCTAAGGACACGTCCCATGGAATGGATACTGGAAGGTTCAATTTTTTTGTCCCTTTAATCTTTTTTCCTTCTTGTATAAGCTAGTTGGGTTGTATAATAAAGTTTAATCGTTAAGAAACAGAACCAACATCTGGCGCACAACGTGGGGCCCAATGGGTTCCCAAAGTCCCTAATGGTATGAGGGAAGATTCAGTATTCGAAGGTACAGAAATGCTGTTTCAGGGTATCAGCAAAGTCGCAACTGCTGTTGCAAAACTCTTTCCTGCCTTATACTAGAGGGAATTCTCTGTTTTTTCATTGTCCTTTTATTACAATATCTCATGCTTAGAAGGATTAGAAGAAAGGCTAATGACATAGAAGGGCTGGAAGGGTCATTAAGTTCTATCCTTTTGGAAAAGATTGCAGATTTGACTAGACAGATGGAAATGATGAGGAAAGAAAATGAAGGGATGGAAAAGCGGATAGAATTTTTGGCAATTGGTAGTGATGAAGGACAGAAAATAGAGAGACCGGAAAGCCAGAAAAAAAACAGAAGAGTCAATAAGCTCTATCCTTTTGGAAAGAATTACTGACTTGACTGAACAAATGGGCAAAATGCAGAAAAAACTGGAAGGGCTGGAAAAGCAGAAGGCACCTTTGGTTAAAAATGGTGTAGACGGTCAGGAACCAGAGGCAAAGGAAGCCAGACTGATGAAAAGATCTTTGAAAGTAAATGTCCCAGTGGAGGACACCTCCACAGTCGCCCAGACACCTTCAGCTTTTCCAGTCACTTTAAGACATGTGCTTGCGCAAAATGGAGCTGAGGGTTATGATGAAATGGCCTGGCGTCCTGTAGACATGATGGATTTAAAACATTTTAAGGAATCCGTCGTCCAATATGGCATGCACTCTCCCTTCATTAAACAAATGTTAAACAGCTGGGCGACTCAGAATAGACTTGTTCCCCAAGACTGGAAAAATTTAATTTCAGCAGTATTGGAAGCAGCACAACAGTTACAGTGGTTATCATGGTGGCGAAAAGAGGCTATGAAAATAGAACAAGAAAATACAACACAGGGAATAAATATTAATAGAGATCAGTTGCTTGGTGAAGGACAATATACTAACATAAGAGAACAAATTCAAGCTGAAGATAGAGTGATTGAACAATGTTGTAAGGCAGCCTGGAGAGCTTGGGAGCTGATAGAGGAACCTGGGATAACAACTATTCCATTTTCTAAAGTGTTCCAAGGACCTCTGGAGCCTTTTACAGAATTTTTGCAGAGATTAAGATCTGCTATGGACAAGGTGATGCCAGATTCTGACAACAAACAGGTATTAAAAGTTATCATGGCTTATGAGAATACAAATACAGAATGTAAGAGGGTGCTTAGACCATTATAGGAAAGAGGTGCTCTACTAGATGACTGGGTAAAGGAGACAGTTAATATTAACTCTCAGGAGTATCAAAATAATATTGTGGGACAAGTTTTAGCCAGAGAGCCCAGATATCATAATACTCGGTGTTTTAAGTGTAGTAAAATTGGTCATGTGCAAAGAAAACTGTAAAGATAGAAAGCACAATAACCCAGGAGAAAACGAACTTGTAGGAGAGAACAAGGAGGTTCTGGTCATTATGGTAATGAGATACCAAGACTCCCAGGGTACTGTAGTCGCTGTGGAAAAGGGAAACATTAGTCTCAGGATTGTCAGTCTAAGAGAGATGTGCAAGGCAATATCTTGCCAATGGGAAACGGCAGGACGGGGCCATCAGCTCGGGCCCCCATAAACAATGCCAGCCAAATTCCTTTGGCCAGTCAGGAAGTGACAAACCCAAAGGAAAATGGGAACTGAGTGTTAGTGATCTAATGTATGCTACTGAAGGCAGTGCAGCCTTGGATCTGGTTTCAAATATGTCTCTTACCCTATCTCCCCAGGTTGAATGTTACAAATTAAATACTGGTATTTTTGGACCTTTGCCTTCAGGCACAGTAGGAATGGTTCTGGGAAGAAGTGGGCTGACTTCTCATGGTTTTATTGTGCATCCTGGTTTTATAGATGGAGATTCTAAGGAGGAAATAAAAATCATGGCATGTGTGAAAAAGGAGATGAAAATCGATGCTGGGGATAGAATTGCTCAACTCCTACTGTTTCCTTACATTAAGGGCAAAGCCACTCCAGTGGAAAGGATTGGTCCGTTCGGAAGCACAGGGACAGTAGTGTTCTGGCAAACAGTAATTAAAGATCAGAGACCTAAGTTAATAATACAATTGAATGGTGTTAAAATAAAGTCTTGGTAGACAGCGGAGCCAATGTCTCCATCATTTGCTGAAAGTCTTGGAACCAAAATTGGCCACTTAAGAAGATTTATACAGAAATTGTAGGAATTGGTAAGTTATCTCAAATAAAACTAAGTTCCTTGAGTGTGTGGGACAAGATGGGCAGATAGGGAGGCTGAAACCCTAGGTGGCTGACATTCCCATAAATCTATGGGGAAGAGACCTCTTACAACAATGGGATACTCAGATTACTATTCCTGCAAATACCGAGATAAACAAGATTGAAACTATGGGTGAATTGGTACGCGCTTCTGGGGAAGAGATTAATGTAAGTGATCAGGGGCGACCACAAGCTGTGCCCATTGTCCAACCTCAGAACTCTTCAGGTTTAGAGTGTCAAATTTTATAAGAGGGGCCACTGCTGTGATACCAACCACTTTGCCCCTAAAATGGATTTCAAACAGACCTGCATGGCAGGAGCAGTGGTCCTTAATAAAAGAAAAGTTACAGGTGCTTCACAGTTTAGTGAAAGAGCAGCTGGAGGCTCAACAGGTCGAAGAATCTTCCAGTCCCTGGAATTCCCCTGTGTTTGTGGTAAGAAAGAAATTAGGTGGATGGAGAATGATAACAGATTTGAGGGCCATAAACAAGGTGATCCAACCCATGGGTTCACTTCAACCTGGAATTCCTTTGCCTTCTTTGCTACCTAGGTCTTGGCATATAATTACAATTGATTTAAAAGTTTGTTTTTTCACCATACCTCTACATGAGAAGGACAGGGAAAGGTTTGCTTTCTCAGAACCTACTCTGAACAGTAATTCTCCAATGAAGAGATATCATTGGAATGTACTTCCACAGGGAAGGTTGAATAGCCCAACTTTATGCCAGTATTTTGTGCAACAACCTTTAGAAATAATTCGTAGGCAGTTTCCTCAATCTATCATATACCATTACATGGATGATATTCTGCTAGCTGATTCTGATTCTAGTGTTGTAGAAAAAGTGTTTCAGGAAGCACAAAGAATTCTACCATGCTGGGGATTACAGATTGCTGTGGGAAAAAAACAAAGAGGAGATTCAATTACCTATTTAGGCTATAAAATAACTAAACAAAAAATTCTACCACAAAAGGTACAGATCCGTAGAGATCAATTGCAAATTCTTAATGACTTTCAAAGATTATTGGGAGATATTAACTGGTTAAGGCCTACAATTGGATTAGCTACCTATGAGTTAAGTAACTTGTTTCAAACATTACAAAGGCATTCGGATTTAAACAGTCCTAGGTGTCTAACCACTGAGGCAGAAAAGGAGTTAATTCTGGTGGAGCAAAAACTTCAAAAGGTGTATGTGGATAGAATTGATCCTGAACTTGGTTGCATTCTGGTTATTTTGCCTTCGAAACATTCTCCTACTGGGCTTCTTATGCAAAGGGAAGACAGAATCATAGAATGGATATTCCTGGCAAATAAACAAAGCAAAAAATTGAAAACATACATAGAGAAAATTTCTGAATTGATTTCAAAGGGAAGAATAAGGTTGCGCCAACTGTCAGGGATGGATCCGGCAGAAATTGTAGTGCCTCTTACTGATTCTGAGATTATGTCATTATAGGTAATTAATGAAGATTGGCAAAAAGCTTGTAGTAACTATTTGGGAGACATTAACAATAGATACCCAAAAAGCAAATGTATACAGTTTATAAAAAGAACTAATTGTATCCTTCCAAGTATTGTAAAGAGGTCACCAATCTCAGGGGAACCCACCTTTTTCACTGATGCAAATAAATCAGGTATGGCTGGTTACAAGTCTGGAAAAATGACTAAGGTGATTAAAAGCCCATTTACATCAGTACAAAAATCAGAATTATATGCAATCCTTATGGTATTGTTAGATTTTCCTGAATCTCTTAATATAATTACTGACTCTCAATATGCTGAAAGAGTTGTTTTGCATATAGAAACTGCTGAATTTACTCCTGATAACACAGAATTGACTACCTTATTTATATAACTGCAACAGGTCATCAGAAGCAAAAATTATCTCTTGTATATTACTCATATTCGATCCCATACAGGTTTACCAGGTCCATTGGCACAAGGAAATGAAGAGATCGACAAATTATTGATAGGTAATATATTCGAAACCTCAAAATTTCATGAAAAACATCATGTCAATGGTAAGGGGTTGAAGAAAAGATTCTCTATCACTTGGCAACAAGCCAGAGAAATAATTAATAAGTGCCCTACATGTTCCTTATATAGTTAACTACCATTACCTGCTAGAATTAACCCTAGAGGTAACAAAAGGAATGAAATTTGGCAGATGGATGTGTTTCATTTTGCAGAATTTGGAAAAATGAGATATGTGCATCATACCATTGATACATATTCAGGTTTTCAATGGGCAACTGCCTTAAGTTCTGAAAGGGCTGACTGTGTGATTATTCATTTGCTGGAAATAATCGCATTTATGGGAATACCTGCAGAAATTAAGACTGACAATGCTCCTGCATATGTGTCCCTTAAGATGAAAATTTTCTTTATGTATTATAATATAAAACATGTTACTGGTATACTTCACAATCCCACAGGACAAGCAGTTGTGGAAAGGGCTAATCGTACCTTAAAAGAAATGCTTATTAAACAAAAGGGAAGGGTGAAGACACCCAGGGACTGATTAAATAATGCTTTTTTGACTCTAAATTTTCTTAATGTTAGTGATGAAGGGACTTCACCTGAAGAGAGACATTGGGTGATAGAAAAAAACTGAGGAGATGGGACAACCAATATTCTACAAGGGCTTGTCAGGTATGAAATGGAAACCTGGAGTAGTTTTGAGATGGGGTCGTGGGTATGTGTATGTTTCCACAGGGAGTGAAAAAATATGGCTACCAACTAAACTTATAAAGATTAGATCAGACCATATAGCAAGTGAATCTTAAGAGTTACCTGGTTCTTAACAACTTGACATTGGTTCTTACAGCTTGGAGAACTAATGTCCTCTTCTGTCCTGTTGGTGGATATGCAGGTAGAGCCCTGTATTATTTTCAATTAGCAGGACAATGCTAAAGACGAAGCGCAGGCAGCATGGGTGATTTAACTTCAAAAGCATGCCTCTGGCACCTCAAGCAAAGTGCCTCAACTGATGTTTGCTTGAAAAATTATATATGGACTAAGATACCTGTACTAATGATTTCAAAAGTCTGCTTACTTTCAGAGCAAAAAACAGGACAATTATGAAGATGGAACTTCTGTCTCTGGCACTACTGCTTCTTCCAGAAATTGCATGCATATTAACAATAAATCGGTTAGCCGAAAAACTGGACAAAAACAACTAGCTTTTCCAGCACTTGGCCAGGATATTATTTTTCTAGGGTACCTGAAAAAGATTTTTCTCCTAAACAGCATAAAGTAATTTTGAGAACACAATGCCCCCATTCTCAGTAGGTAAGATGTGTGTTTTTGGTGGGTTACCAATGCTCATTTTTGCCTAACCGGGTTAGTTACAATTAATAAAAGTTCAGTTAGGGATTTCTATCTTCTTTCTTTCTCTCTTACTTTCTATCCCTTTTAATATTAAGGAAAAGGGGGGAAGGAAGGGAGGATACAGGTTTGTAAAATAAAAGGTAGATTATTGAATCTACTAACTTCAAAAATCCTACATTGGTATTGTAGATTGATGGAAATGTAAGACTTTTGATTGATGGAAATTTAAGACTTCAACTTTGGCTTCACATTGATAAGAACTTAAATTGTATATTGTCATTCATTTTTGCCTTATGTATTGTATGTTGTATGTTGACAAAATATTATATATTGTATGTTAGAAACTTAACTTCATTTTGTTCAATGTTTATTTAATGTATTTTTCATGAACCACTAATGTCTTATGAAAAACTATTAATAATCTGTTCAGGAAGATCAGGGATAAAAGTTGGTATTTAGTTACATTGAAATCCTACTAGATACTAACTTACTTTGTCATAGAGCAGGTTTGTTTAATTTCTTGCATATGTCTTCAAAGGAATAGATTGATAACTGTAAGAATAGATAGAGTTGGTCTTCAAACTCTTCAGAGATCCACAGAATATGGCATTTAACGATGAAGGCTTTCCTGACAGAGAGAGACATCTGCTCCTGGCTGCATCTCCATTTGCATCATTGAAGATGGGGGCTTCAAGAGATGCAGGTGACAGAATGGTCACTGGACTGAGAAACTGCTCTTATCTCTACTGCTGATGACAGGCTGACTGTCTGCAATGATCAACAGTGATGCTGGAAAGTTGACTGTTCAGCTTTGAAGAGGCTAGATGGACCAGACCATCAGATTTCCTGCATTAAAAAGCAGTTTGTTGGATGTTTTGGGCCGATAAGGCTGAAGACTGATTGCCCCAATGAAGAAGAGAATCTGGTGACTATCCATGTGGTCTGCTTTCACTGTCCTATGCAACTTGGAAGTTGCTCACCAGCACTTCCCTTTATTAGACTTTCCTTCTTGAGTCTCTGATGGGATTGAAGACTAGATAGCCACAGTGTTACTAGAAACTTTAGTTTAAGAATTAAAAACACATTTGTAGATTGATAATTGCAATTTCTCATGAAAGAAAAGGACTCTCTTTGGTAGGATAGTGGAATACTTTCACTCAGGTTAACAAGTATAAAAGGACTTGGTTGTGTATTTGATACCTGATGATTATGTATATATGTATATGTGGGTATATAGTTCTTAATTTTTTAAAAAATTGTGGGATGTGTGGGAAAGATTAAGCTTTGTCACAGGTGGAACCAGTCTTGGCGGGCTTTCCCCTTGGGGCACCCTATGAATACATTGTGACAGACTGAGTGGAGCCATCCTGGGCCTGGAACTCAGGAAGCAGACCTGGGGACCCCACCTGGACTATTGTCTTTCTAATTGACCCTCAATGGGAGAAGGAGACCGCCCTTCCCACGTGACTCAGGCAGGTGGGGAGGAGAGAACAACAGGTTCAGACCAGGCTGGAGTGCAAGTGGAGCAGCGAACAGGCAGGGAACAGGCTGGAACAGCACGCAGGCCAGAGAGACACCTAAGGACCCGTCCCGTGGATCGGATACCGGAAGGTTCACTTTTTTGTCCCTTTAACCTTTTTTCCTTCTTGTGTAAGCTAGTTGGGTTGTAGAATAAAGTTTAATTGGTAAGAAACAGAACCAACACCAAGGACAATAACAATATCTTATATTATTTTTAGTTTCGTGGTCTCAACTGACAATTCAAAAGTTTTTACAAACCTGAGCTGAAGTTTTTGTTAAGTAGATAATGGATTTTGTTTGTGGGCATGAATTGTGATTCCAAGTATCATAACTTTGTGTGTGTGTGTGTGTGTGTGTGTGTGTGTGTGTATTTGCATATATATATTATGCAGTATTAAATAAAGATAACATAATTTCTTAAGCCTTTTCCAATACCCTCAACGTAAATGAGTTCAACTCAAAAATTAACACTTCTAAATGTATATGTGTGAGAAAGCAAATGAGAGAGACATCTTTAAAATTCTCGCAGTCACCAAACGTGGTGCCCTGTTCCTTTACTCATAGCACTCTGGAGTTTGAAGCAGGCAATAGTAGTGAGCTCATGGACAGCTTGGTCTACACAGTGTGTTCCATGCCACAAAAATCACAGCTAGTATCTTAATTAGGTACGTTGTTATAGGTAGTCTTATTACTTTATTTAAAGGTGCTAAAACAAAGATTGTGGAAATGTTGTGGTGTATCATAGTACTTTCTATACACACATGAAGGTCTATGTATATGCATCGATTTTTTGAATGGTCATAAAGCAAATAAAACAAACCAAACAGCCAACTAGATTTGATACTGTGCCTACGTATATCCCCAGGGCTGTTAGAGACTGAGGACAGAGGATCGCTGGAGCTTGCTGGCAACAAGCCTAATTCTAGTTTCACTGAGTGGATCTGTCCAAGAAACTAAGTCAGAAAGTGACAGACGGTACAAAACACACCACATCTGCCTTTACTTTCTAATGCACAGATGTGTAGTACACACACACACAAATTAGAATGTGGACCATGTTACAGAAAAGGCATGGTTTAGTCCCTTAATGGTTCTAGGCATACAGGAAATCAAGAGATGGTATCTTTAAGTCTGTTCATGCATCCAGCCTGGTCTTAGGCATATAACGAGAAGTTAAGAGATGATTTTTGATAGTAATGAGCTTCTTTCTCTCAAATTGTTTTCTGAAATTGGTAGGCTTAAGATAGTATATCAAACAGTGATCAATAATCAGTACACGCTAGGGAAAATTGGCAAAATAATGGGTGTAAATCAAGAAGATAGAATAGCATCTCCCAGAAAATTTGCAAATTGCTCACGCATGAAATTGGGGAACTGATGACTGAAATGTGTAATCCATTGTTTCAATTGACCCCAAGTAAGGAAAATGCGAGGTAACTAGACCAAGCCTTTTATGTGTGAACTGACTCCAGAAAGCTAAAGAAATCACAGCTCATCATACTGCACTGGCTGAAGGACCCACTGCCAAGTACTGGACTGATCATGTGTCTGGTCTTTGTAAAAAGCAAAATGCAAAATGAATCTGAAGAAAACTCAGGATATTCAGAGGAAAGTGAAAGGTTAGTGTATCTGTTTCCTTTCTGCTTGCTGTGACAAAAAAGCTCATGGGGAACAACTTCAAGGAGAAGCATTTACTCTGGCTTATGTTCTGAAGGGATATAATTCCTCATAGGTGTATGGCTGTAGGAATGGGAGGTAGGTGGGTCTTCACATTTTAGCAACAGTCAGGAAGCAGAGTTGGAACAAATATTAAGCATCATTCTGCCCACCACATCTTCTCACAAAACCAAAATACACTCCATACCAGATTCTTCCAAAGAAGCTTGGGTTTGGGTTTCTGTTTTGTTTTAGCTGAGCATTGTGTTCTGAGATCTTGGTGAAGGCTGCTTCATCTCCTTTATCACAGGCCACTAGGTCTTAACAGACTATCCCTTTAAGCTAAGTTCTTACCTACTGGCTTGGGCTTAGACATCATGGACAGGCAGAGCTGAGTTTATAAACTGGCCCTGTTGCTTTATTACATGTGAAAGAGTCCAGCTACATTGGGCTTTTGAAATCTCATTGTCTTCTCTAAAATAGAAGCAACTGATTAAGTTTTGATATACTGTAAAATGATGTGCTCACCAGATGTTTGTAGTTCTGGTTGAAGAATACCTGTTCCACAGAAGTGCATGTCCTGGGAACAGATTTCCAAGGAAGTCACTTTGAACATTGGGAGGTTGTCATCTGAACTAGAGTAATCAATTACATAGGTACTGCCCTGCAAACTTCTTTGTTTCTTCATGGTCATGACTCTTCAAGATTCCTGTTTCTCCCCAGAAGTTTTGTCCATTGACTGCACATCTTTCTGCAAAGTGTCTCCATGTTATCACACAAAGGATGGCTAGAGCGCTGTCCTCTTATAAAAATTACCTGAATCCATTGCAAGGTAGTCTTTCAAGGACTGAATAGAGTTCAGGAAGATGTGAGAGAACAGCTCATCTAAAGTAGATGACCTAATGTGTGCATAATCCAGGACAAAGAAGCTACCAGCAGTTAAGGTTTATCTGAAATCTTCACATGAAAGAATCTTCTTGGAATGTGTTTGTATAAAAGAAATGAAGCAAATTATAACAAAGAAGTGCATGCCATTACTGATAATGTAAGTGCTAAAATGAAGAGGAAAAGCAAGTGACTGGGAGGCAGAGAAATTTTAAACACCAGGACTGATACCAGTTGTCTATGCTTGTTGACTTGTGTTTTCTTTTGAACAAAGAGAAGAAGGGACAGTAATGCTCACTTCAACAAGGATGTTAGGTGACTTTGAAGTATGAGAGCCATAGATTGGATCACAGAAGCAATTTTTGTAACTTTTGAAGCATTTGTAACAGTGATCAAGAATGTCAATTGCCTCATTTATTCTGCTTCACTAAAGGCCCTATCATGAGCTGAGGAGATAGCTCAGTGGGAATAGGCAATTTCTTCTACTGTGATGACATGGAGTCTACCCT
Organism: Acomys russatus; assembly: GCF_903995435.1. Classification (NCBI taxonomy): domain Eukaryota; kingdom Metazoa; phylum Chordata; class Mammalia; order Rodentia; family Muridae; genus Acomys; species Acomys russatus. The sequence continues at coordinate 10,003,014 of NC_067142.1, forward strand.
GGAAAACAAAAAGTAGAAGAGAAGATATTTCTGCAGCTGTCCTCTAACCTAACACATGTGCGCCCAACCAACATTTGCAAAGAATATCACACTGGCTCAGGCTGCTGCTCTGAGGTAGAACTAATGTTTCCATCCATCTGTCATGTGTACACCACAAATTAGAGATACTTCAGATCCACTAGGATTCTAAATTTTGTTTCCAAGTGATACCTTTATTGTTTATCCTTTAGTGGGCAGGGGCTCTGCTTGCTAATATCATGAACGATCCACACAGTGCCACACCAAAAGCTCTCCAAATTGAATTTTTAGCAGATAGAGATTTTTGCCTATTGCAAAGGTGTCTTTTAAAGGTTCTTATCCTGCAGTGAACTTGAAATAAGATACATCTCTTCAGTGCTGATAAGCTGATATCACACACTGTTTGTATTCTTTGGTGTACCTACTTTAAAAACTATAAAAAGCTTGGTACTGTGTCATAGGGCTGTAAACCTAGTACTCTGGAAGGCAGTGGCAGGTAGATCACTGTGAGTTCAAGGCCAACCTATTCTACAAAGCAGATCCAGAACAGGAAAGGATAAGCAGAAAAACCCTGCCTTGAACAAAGCAAAACAACAACAACAACAACAACAACAACAACAGCAACAACAACAAGAAAAACGCAAACCAAACAACAACAACAGCAAATTTACAAACTAAAGCACATCAAACTTCAAGCCTCTGCAAATGACCAAGTGAGCATCAGGGTACAGCTATTGGTTGAAATCTTGTCTGGAATGCCTCAGGCCATGAGTTGCATCCCCAGCAACACACACACACACACACACACACACACACACATGCTCCAAGTGCTCACCAGGTACAGTGCTCACCTCAAAAGAAAGGAGGAGAGAGTTTTAATCCACAGAACTAAATGGTTAAGAAATAGACAGGTGCTCTTTAGAAAAAGCAGGCTAGCTAGTCTAGTTTAAAAGTGAGCTTTGAGCTCAGTGAGAGACCTTGCCTCAAAGTATAAGGTAAGAACCATCAAAAAATGCATTTACAATACTATTCATGGGACTCTATACTTAATAGTGCCCATGTACACATATGAAAATATAATGTGGAATTTGAACACATGTGTTAGTCCACATTCATGTCAGTAGTCATGCCCACACATTCCCACATGCCACACACATACAAACAAAAGAAATCCTTAAAAGACTGAGAAAAACGTATTTCTCTATTGCTCCAGGGCAGCATCCTTAAAGAAACCAATACTTAATATCAATGGGATTAAGTATTGGGGTTATGAGGAAAGTTAAGTTGAGCCATTTATACATTTATGATTAAACCTCTTTTTTGTCTATTTCAGATTCCCTGAATCTGTGATCTAATTCCCAAAGTAAAATTCAAAATAAATTTTCACAAGAAAAATGAACATCATCTATTGTGTGTATATGTGCATGATTGCATGCATATTTGTTTGTGTGTTGAGGCCAGAGTCAATATTACATATATCCCTTAGCATCTCTCCACCTTATCTTTTTGAGTCATCTTTTTGTTTTGTTTTGTTTTTGTTTGTTTGTTTTTTTGAGACCAGATCTCTCCATATTAGCCTTGGCTGTCTTTGACTTGCTTTATAGACCAGGATACCCTTGAACACACAATTATCCTCATGTCTCTGCCTCCCAACTGCTGGGATTAAAGACGTATGCCAACATGCCTGGTTTTTGAGTCAATTTTTCTAACTAATCCTGGAACTCACTGATTTGGCTAGACTGCCTGGCTAGCAAGCCCAAGAAATCACCTATCTGACTGGCCTAAGCCATGGGTATAAGTAGGTGTCACCATGATACATACATATATATATATATATATATATATATATATATATATATATATATATATAGAGAGAGAGAGAGAGAGAGAGAGAGAGAGAGAGAGAGACTATATACCTACATATATACCTACATATATGTTGGCAAATGGAACGTAGATCCTCACCCCTGTATGGCAAATAATCCACTTACTATGCCAGCTCTCATAATCACAGCATGTTTTGACGCACGTTCCAATATTAGCTAAAAAGTAATCTCTACATATTTTTTGAAATGTTTGTAAAACAATTTTGACAGACTCTCCCAAACCGTTTCAGAGTTTAGGCATTATTTGCAAGACACAGGTACAGCTAGATGTAGCTAGTGATTTCTTACTTACATATTTAGCAGGATGTAAACTAAACAGTGGGGTCTAATATTATTCTTCCAGAATAGGTCTGAAAAAGTTCATGTTTCAAGTGAAAAAAGAAAAAATATTTTGAAAAATTTAAAAAGTAATACAGGAGAAGCAGACAATAATTTCACAATCAAATATACTTATTAATAAAAATCTTAATGGTTTTAGTGGTGCTGGTCAGTGTCAAGACTGTTGAGGGATGGTGGGCTAGGGTGGTAACAGTCTTCTCTTTCTACCCTGCAGCTCTAAGAACCTTGGAGATTCCAGCTGTTTTTCAAAAAAAAAAAAACAACAAAAATACAAAATGGTTCTGTATGGAGACATATTTCTCCATAGATGTATAAGAATGTGCTGTTTACCTTGCAAAATTTTTTTTTAAAAGTCAAATGAACTAATACCTCCAGCTTGGCTTAGAACCATGGGCAAGCTGTTTCCACACACAGAGCTACACCTCCTTGAAACTTATCCTGAGGCCCAGAAAGACTAAAAGAAGGGCACTTGGATCTGAAGAAAATAGACTTTGATTCTTTTTGTACAAGGAAACAAAATAATTCAAAGGTACAACTCTGTCTGAAAAGAACCAGTTATTATAGAAAACTCCAGAGAGAATAAATAATCCCCTCTCCATTTCCCCTCTAAAGTCAACATAAAATTTTAAATTTTTTCCTTGGGCAGAAAGACTGCTTGTTTTTCACTCTAAACTAAACAGCAAAGCAAGCACAAATCCGTAAAAATTGATGTGGACTTCAATATTGAAAAACAGAAAAGAAAAGCCTTCAAAGAATAAATTTCAAAATGAAAAGCCATGTGGGTGAGAATATTCCAGCTGATGTAACTGAGGCAAATAAGGATGACCATACTGATCTTCAATATTCCATGTTTGCTAACTAACCAGAATGCTTAGTTTACTCCTGGTTTCAGGGTTCCACATGGTGGATAGGCAGACAACACCAATGTAGCTAAAACACATTCTTTTTTTAAAAATATATTTTATTAATTTATTCATAAAACATCTAAATTTTTATCCCATCCATCGTATCCTCCGATTCCTCCCTCTCTCCCATTTTCCCCTTGCTCCTCTCCCCTATGACTTTGATTTAAGGGGACCTCCTCCCCCTGTATATGCTCATAGGGTATCAAGTCTCTTTTTGGTAGCCTGCTATCCTTCCTCTGAGTGCCACCAGGCCTCCTCATCCAGGAGACATGGTAAAATATGGAGCACCAGAGTTTGTGTGAAAGTCAGGCCCCACTCTCCACTTACCTGTGGAGAATATCCTGTCCAATGGCTAGATATATGCAGTAAACACATTCTTTTTGACAGGTTATGCTAATAGCAGAAGATGCAGTGACTGAAGTCTAAGCTGTAGCCAAGACCATTCTGAGAGGAGAAGACTGATATCCATCAAGAGGTCTTTACATTTTACTTTAATTTCGATGAAATCTGTGACTTTTTTCTACTAAATTAAAACTAGTTGTCCAAGGCATTCTGTTTCTCTTTTTTTTATATACACATATGTGCATGCATGCTTACATAGGTGTGTCCGTGGGTGTTGAGGCCCAAGGTGACATGACATCTGGTATCTCTTTTTCCTACCCCTCTTTACCTACTTAGTCACTGTCTAGTCTGGCTAACCAGCAAGAGCTGTGGGATAATAAGGATGCCTTTACATCTACCTGGCTTTCTTGTGGGTTCTGGGGATCTGAATGCCAGTCCTCATCCTTTAATGGTAAGCACCGTGCCTGCTGAGTCACCTTCCGAATCCCCAAACTATAGCCTCTAGAGGCATCTCCAGGTAGTCATCCTGTGCGTCTTATCTCTACTTTGTTTGCCATATGGTTTCCTGATAATGTTAACTGACACAAATTTCACAAGTGTGTTGCTGCCTCAGGGAAGAAAGTTCTGTATTACAACTTAGAGCAGGTGTATTACTCTCAAACTGATAATTACTCCCAGTGCCTAAACTTTGCAATTTTTTCTACATTTGAATGTTCTTAGACCCTTTAATGGTGGCTGTTCAGCATTCAGCACAGCAGAAGAAAGTAAAGATTCCTCAAGCACAATTCCAAACTGAGCAACGTTGGACAAATGACATAGTTGGCTTATTGGAGTAAGTTATATAACGAGATATATATATATATATATATATATATATATATATATATATATATATATATGCATATATATCTTCATTCAATATGATGGTGAATGTTAATTGTCAGTTTGACATAATTTACAGTCAGTTGAGAGATGAGACTCTGAGCGTGCCTGTAGGAAACTATCTAGATTTTGGTAATTTAGATGGGAATACCTTCCCACTGTGGGTGGTAGCATTCCCTGGCTAGGATCCTCAACTGTATAGTAGTGGAAAAATTTAGCTGAGCAAGGGCATAGCATTCATTATTCCTTTGGATTATGAATGCCATGTGACCACCCCCCTCAAGCTCCTGTACCTGTGACTTCTCTGCCATGATGGATGGTAACCTTGAACTGTAAGCTGAAACAAGTCTTTGCTTACTTACATTGCTTTTGTTGGTTAAATTTTGCCACAGCACCATGAACTAAAGAAAGTAAGATAGCCAATGACACAATCTTACTGACAATCAAATTTTGTGAGCTGGTTTCCGTATTTTTATAGATGACTTAAGAGATTCTGTCCTAAAACTATCACAGTTGCAATAAAGGAAAGAACACAATTAAATCTCTATGGCTGATAATCTCATTTCCTTTGCATAAAGTTACACTGGTACTAGCATCTAGATATAATCTCATTATTTCTAAAAGGTCAGATGATGTTGATTAAACAACCAGAATCTGGGTACAATAACAGGGCAGAAACACTCACTGTTTAGCATTAGCACACCTCTCTCATCTTTTTCACTCAAGAAGAAACTTTTTCCTACCCAGATGCTGTCTTCTTGCTTGTACTGTTGCCAGTTGTGGCCTGTGTCGCTGAACATCAGGTGATAGCTTGTCACCCAGTCAGAGCTCCCATATCTTCCCTGTGTAGCCACTGCTGTAATCTCCACTCTGTTTCCCAGGTCCATCTGGAGCCACTGTTGGGCATTGGAATCTTCTGGGGACCAACCACCAGTTCCTGGAATAGGAAAAAAAGAAAGACTTGTAATAATGCCTTAGAAAGTCACCATTTTCTATGTCAAAGATCAGTGAAACAAAGTTCAATCAAGACACAGTGCCCTGCCTCTCAACTTAGACTCCTAGTACGTTCAGAACCAAATATCTACTCTGTAAGTAAGAGTTCCAGGTGTAGTGTTTATGGTGCCTCCTTCCATCTCCCCTTCCTTCCTTCTCCCATTCTTCTCTTTTTCACTCTTTTCTCTGTCCAAAAATGTACAGTGAACCTCCCAGGAGACCCATATCTTACTTAGGGCTCAAAGCTGAAAGAACACATTAATTGAATATTTCACATTCATTGGGCATCATTTAATTATTAAACCTTTATTCTCCACAAGGTGAATGCTGGGTAAAAGGAAAAGAAAGTTCAAAGAAAGCATGTACAGAAGAAGTTACAACACAGGCACAGGGGAAAGAATGTCTTAGGAGCTGCTCATAAAGTCTTTCAAAAACAGAGACAGTAAAGCTTAAAATGGAAGCCAGAATAACAATGACTGGAAAGGTGGGAAACAGACAGTTATGCAAATACCCATGTCCATGCATAGGGAACAGAGCAGGGGCTGGTTTATACATAACCACAGAGCATGAGTAGGCCTGGCATATTTCATATGTCACCCTCTGTACCAAGACATGCAAAGACTTTGCAACAGCTGCTTGGCTTCCAGATTATTCATGAAATTTGAACTTTATAGATAATCAGCATTCATTTTTCCTGGAACCAAAATAGTCATGACCTAAGGTTTTTGTCTCGTTCCCAAGTAAGAAGAAACAGATCAGTATAAACTTTCAATGAATGTAGATTCTCAAATGCTCTGGAACCTGAAGTGAGGAGCATTGCAGTATCTTATGAGATGGACAGGTGTGTGGAGAAAATAAATCATTTTTCTCAGAACAGGAGGGGAAAGTACAACTAAGGATGGATGAATATGTAATAGATTCAACTTTTTCTTAGACTTACATGCCTACGCTCATGGTGCTCTACTTTACCTCCCAGCAAGTGGAATAGCATTTACTCCGACCTCAGCTTGGTGGCTTGGGGCCTTTATGTATCCTGGTCACCACTGCAAAGTCCCTCACCATATGGGACTAAATATGTTGATACTGGAGCTAGGAAAAGAAGGCAGAAACCTTTCTGATCTTAAGACATATGTTGATTGTGGGGACGGTCTTCCCACATGAGCTAGTCTCTATTATTCTTGTTTGATAAGCTTCTTATTATTTACACCACCTAAATAACATTCAAAGCATGGAAAGACAGAAACCCATGATTGTCATCTACTCCAAAATATGTTCTGCTTAGTAGGTGGTATGCCACAAACAAGGCAAGTACTGTATTATACAAATACATTCCACTATTTCTGTAGAAAGAGAGCTGTGTGTGTGTGTGTGTGTGTGTGTGTGTGTGTGTGTGTGTGTGTGTGTGATATGTATGTGTGTGCCAGGAGGCGGTGCAACTTAATATTGGAGCTTTCCATACTATTAAAGCTATGACCACAAGTCCAAGTTCTCAGGAATAAAAGTGGTAAACAGACTTCCAGTTATCTTCTTTGCCTCCTTGATTCCCTGTCCCCATGACACAGAGAGTAAACAAATACTAGATAGGGCTAGAACTACTGTTGGGAAAGATATTTGGTGTCTGCACCATTGCATGCTGCCATTGTAACACTGAGCTACTCCATAGTGTGGATAGGAATCATATTTATTGTGGTCCAGCTATTGTAGACCGGACCTTACTGTGTTTAGTCTGCTTTCACTCCCTGAATCATTTCTGTTGATAGAAATTGCATCCCTCTCCTATCATAGTGGAAGAAAGAAATGCAGAAAATTTAAAACATCAGACAGTCAGGATTCAAACACAGTTAAGAGAAATCCAGCTCCTTGGTGTTACTTTGGCAGAGGAATATTCTGTATCTACTCCCCAGACAATTGAAGGCTGAGGACATGATACACTGTGGAAAGGGCTTGCTCCCATGCCTGACCACCTGATGTAAATCCTGAGAACCACATTGTTGAAAGAGGGAGCAAATTTCAGTATATTGTTTCACATGAATACACATTTTAATTTAGTAAATCAACACATCAACTGATATGTAGTGCTCAGGCATAACACATTTTTTGGTGGATTTAAATTGTTTGTTTATAATTGATTTATTTATAGTTATTGAGTTCCATCCATAAGTAAAATAATTTAGAAGATTTAATAACACAGTCAGAAAGTATTCTTGGTTTGGGGCATAAATAAGAGAAATGATGAACTCTCTAAATATCTTTGAAGATGTGAAATCTTAGTCTTTTGAAATGACACATTTGTTGACATTAAGTCTCTAGCACATTACTGAAAATTTTTATATGTTTGTACATAGTACATTGAATATGGTTTTTTTTGTTTGTGTGTATGTTTGTGTATGTGTGTGTATGTGTGTGTATGTGTGTGTGTGTGAGATTTCTTTTAAAAAACATGCCAATCTATGCCTCTTTTTTTAAATTTTTTTTATTAATTTATTCTTGTTACATCTCAATGTTTATCCCATCCCTTGTATCCTCCCATTCCTCCCCCCCCCCCATTTTCCCATTATTCCCCTCCCCTATGACTGTTCCTGCGGGGGGGGGATTATCTCTCCCTGTATATTCTCATAGGGTATCAAGTCTCTTCTTGGCTACCTGCTGTCCTTCCTCTGAGTGGAGAGACACATGGGAGAATAGCAAAATAAAAGGATACAGAGGGTCCTAGAAACCTACAAGTAGAACATTATGATAGGCAGATTTGGGCCCAGGGGTCCCACTCAAACTAAGGCACCAGCCAAGGACAATACAGGAGGTAAACTTTAAACCCCTTCCCAAATCTAGCCAATGGTCAGAATATTCTCCACAGTTGAGTGGAGAGTGTGATATGACTTTCTCACGTACTATGGTGCCTCACATTTGACCATGTCCCCTGGAGGGGAAGGCCTCTTTTTTTTTTTTTTAATTAAAAAGCTTACTTTTTATCTTTGAGATTTGGAGCAAATAATTTTTCTCCCTGTATGTAAATACTATGTTGAAGTCTTTGAAGTTAACCCCCCAGTGTGAGGGACACTTGCCATACAAGCATCAATATTTTACTTTGATTCCTAAAATGCACACGTAAGGACCAGGAATGGGTGGCAAAAATGTATAATCCCAGAGCCTGAGAGGTGGAAACAGAAAAATTTTTAGGGTTTAAGTTCAAGTCCAGTGAGAAACTCAGTCCTAAACGATAAAGAAGTTGGCTCCTGAAGAATGTCCTTGAGGTTGTTTTGTGGCCTCCAAATACATATGAACACACTTACATCTTCATACAAGCACGCACGCACACACACACACACACACACACACACACACACACACAGTCATGCACATACCATACAAAGACCAGCAAGATATGTAACTTTGTTTTGTGCTATGCAGAATAGTGCTATCCTTGACACAGGGTTTGTGTGGATTTCTTAGCTTCAGAAAGATGTTGACAGGGAGAGAGAAGTACCTGTATAGGCCTGACTGCAATACATACCTTTTAATGCCCATGGAAGCCCAGCAAACTGCCATAAGACAGTGAAGATCTCCCTTGTTCGTGGATCTGGTGAAATGACATAGTCAAAGTGGCCATCTTACAAAAAGCTATTTACAAATTCAACGCAATCCCTATCAGAATGCCTACACAATTTTTAAAAAAATTTTGAAGGATAAAATCTTAAATTCATATGAAGAAATAGAACACCCTGAATAACTAAAACAATCCTATACAATAAAAGATCCTTCAGAAGAATCTCCATTCCTGATCTCTAGCTGTACTATAGATCAACAGTAATTAAAACAGCATGGTACTGGCATAGCAATAGACAAGTTGATCATTAGAATCCAATCAAAGACCCAGAAATAAATCTATACACCTCGGGGCACTTGATTTTTGACAGAGAAGCCAAATCTATACAATGAAAAAATGGTAGCAACTTCAACAAATGGTGCTGATCTAACTGATTGTCTACATGTAGAAAATGCAAGCAGATCCATATTTATCAACATGCACAAAACCCAAGTCCAAGTGTATTAAAGAAATTAATATAAAACCAGAGACACTAAATCTGTTAGAAGAAAAAGTGGGGAAAATCCTTGAATTCATTGCCACAGGAGACAACTTCCTGAACAGAACACCAACAGCTGAGGCTCAAAATTCAACAATTAATAAATGGGACTTTATGAGGCTGAGAAGCTTCTGTAAGGCAGAAGACACTGCCAACAGAACAAAATGACAGCCTACAGACTGTGAAAAGATCTTCTCCATCCCTACATCTGACAAAGGGCTAATATCCAAAATATATAAAGAACTCAAGAAATTAAACACCACCAAACCAAATAACCCAACTAAGAAATGGGGTTCAGAGCTAAATAGAGAATTCTCAACAGAGGAATACTGAATGGCTGAGAAACACTTAAAGAAATGCTCAACATCCTTAGTCATTAGAGAAATGCAAATAAAAAAGACTCTGAGATTCTATCTTACATCCATCAGAATGGCTAAGATCAAAATCTCAAGTGACAGCACATGCTAGGGAGGATATGGAGAAAGGGGAAATCTCCTTCATTGCTGGTGGGTGTGCAAACATGTACAACCACTTTGTACACCCTGGTGCTTTCTCAGAAAATTGGAAATAGGACTGCCTCAAGACCCAGCTATTTTACTCCTTGTAATATACCCAAAAGATCCTGAACCACACAACAAGGACATTTGCTCAACTGTGTTCATAGCAGCCTTATTTGTAATATCTATAGTCTGGAAACAACCTCAGTCAAAGAAGGGATAAAGAAACTGTGGTACATTTACACTATGGAATACTACTCAGCTATTAACAACAAGGAAATCTTGATATTTGTGGGCAAATGGATGGAACTAGAAAACAACATCCTGAGTGAGTTAACCCAGATGTAGAAAGATACACATGGTATATACTCGCTTATAATTCGATACTAGCCCAACACAGATGTCCTCTCAGAGTCTTCACTCAGCAGGGGACTTGCTCAGACTTGCTATTGGGACTACAGGTGAGAGTGAAATGGAAATAAGAGGAGATAGAAGGACCCAGATGGTCCAGGAACCAGGGGGCCTGCACAAATGGCTGTGCCAACAAAGGACATTGCATGCAGTAAACTTAGACCCCCTTTTCAGATCTAGCCAATGGATATCACATTCTACATAGTTATGTGGCATGCAGGGACTGACTCTGACATGAAATCTGGTGCCCCCCCCCATTTGACCAATTCCCTTTGTAAGGGAGGTCTGGTTGCACTCAGAGGAAGGGGAAGCAGGCTATCAGGATGTGACCTGCTAAGCTGTGATCATAGGGTGGAGGGTGAAGGTCCCCTTTTGTCACATGTCTAGGGTAGGGGAATAGAGTGAAAGACAGAGGGAGGAGGAAACATGAATATAAAAATGAGGGGATAACAATCTGGATGTAATCTGAATAAATTATTAATTTTTTTTGCACATTTCCTTGTTCATAAAACTTGGTCAGCTTTAAAATTATGCCAAGCTTCTTCTTCTTTTTTTTATTATTAATTTATTCTTGTTACATCTCAATGTTTATCCCATCCCTTGTATCCTCCCATTCCTCCCACCCCCCCATTTTCCCATTATTCTCCTCCCTTATGACTGTTCCTGAGGGGGATTACCTCCCCCTGTATATGCTCATAGGGTATCAAGTCTCTTCTTGGCTACTTGCTGTCCTTCCTCTGCGTGCCACCAGGTCTCCCCCTCCAGGGGACATGGTCAAATGTGAGGCACCAGAGTATGTGAGAAAGTCATATCACACTCTCCACTCTTCTGTGGAGAATATTCTGACCATTGGCTAGATCTGGGAAGGGGTTTAAAGTTTACCTCCTGTATTGTCCTTGGCTGGTGCCTTAGTTTGAGCTGGACCCCTGGGCCCAAATCTGTCTATCATATTGTTCTACTTGTAGATTTCTAGGACCCTCTGTATCCTTTTATTTTGCTATTCTCCCATGCGTCTCTCATTTAGAGTCCCAATAGGATGCCTTCCCCCCTGTCCCAGTTTCCTGGTAAGTGAAGGCTTTTGTAGAACATGCCCCTTGGGCTAGTATGCATCTCAGAAAAATGGGAATAGGGCTTCCTCAAGACCCAGCTATACCACTCCTTGGAATATACCCAGAAGATGCTCCAGCACACAACAAGAAAATTTGCTCAACCATGTTCATAGCAGCCTTGTTCATAATAGCCAAAACATGGAAATAGCCTAAGTGTCCCTCAGCAGAAGAGTGGATAAAGAAACTGTGGTACATATACACTATGGAATACTACTCAGCTATTAAAAACAAGGAATTCCCGAAATTTGTGGATAAATGGATTGAGCTAGAAATGATCATAATGAGTCAGTTAACCCAGAAGCAGAAAGAATCAAATGCCAAGCTTCTTAATCACTCAAATATATGGTAAATAAAACACAGCAATAAGAGTGGAAGGGGCTTCAATTTGTAATAGTATTTGAGAATAGTATGTCTCTCACAAGAATGATTAAATCACCATGAAAACTAAGGTGTTGATCCAGCACATCAGGAGAGTGTAAGGATATTATGGTAGGATTCAGCTGTTGCTCAGGCCACAATGCTTGCAGCAGCCTTCCCTTCTCACAGATACTCACAGGTACTACTGTGATTTTGTCTGTGGGTCCCTTGCTAACTGATATCCAGGTGGAGAGATCTCAGCCCTGCAGATGTGCGTTTTATATCAAAAGGGATTATCCTGATTCAGCCTTGGAACTGGAGATCCCGGCAGAATGCAGGATTGTGCTGTGAAACTGCCTTCATTCTCAGAGACATAGGAGAAGAGATAACTACCAAAGCCTGCTCTGCCTACAGGCACTTGGACAGGGTAACGGGAAAGTGCTAACAGAGATGAACCTGAGAGAAGATGGATGTATGAAGAAGAACTGGGTTGACCAATTTCTATAAATTTGACTTAGATCATTCTTCTTTTGTTTGTTAGTTTTTGAGACAGGGACTGTAGGCCAGGCTATCCTCAAAGTGTCTATGTTGCTGAGGATGATCTTGAACGTATGGTCCTCTAGCTTCCACCTCCATCCTCAGTGGCAGAATTACAGGAACACTATCACTCTTCATTATTCAGGGCTAAGAAGTGAACCTTACCCTCTCTGTATGTTATAAGTACTTTAGCAACTAGCTACATCCCTCATCTTGAACCTGCTTAAGACAAATGACATCATGCAGCCTCCTCCAGTCTATATGGGAGCCAGGAGCTTTCCTTAAGCAAGCAGACATGGTGTTACTACAATTATGGGGTCCTCAGTGTTCTTACCTAATACATGAGGCTAAGCATACTAATGAACTTTGATTCTCAAAGTTTTTCCAGTCTCATCTCTTCAAAGTGAAATGATTCAAGATGAAAAACAACATGCAAAGACATCCATGGATTCTTATTGACTAATATTACCTTAGAAAGTTGGCATGTGTATATGTGTGTGGTGTGGTCTGGTCTGTGTATATGTTGTATACATTATGTGGTGTGTTTGTATGTGTGTGGTATCTTGTGGTCTGGTATTTGTGCTGTGTCTTCTTTGTGTGTATTGTGTTGTAAATGATTTATAGTGTATGTGTGGGGTGCATGTCTGTGTGTCTATGTTTTTGTGTGGTGTGGTATGTGTGTATATTCTGTGTGAAAATAGGGAACCAAGACAACTAAGGATTTTTATTCATCCTTGGACTCTGGAAACTGACAATATATTGATAGAAAAGAACCAAATTCTCAATGTAAACAAAATTGTCATGGCAGAGGTCTATGATTTGAACTTCTAAATGCAAACATCTCAAAAACATACGTTCCTGTGAGGGAGAAGAGTTAAAATTTCAAGGGAGAATGTTAACCATTATTATTTCTGAAGTCTGTTTCATAGGAAAGAGAGCCATGAGCCTTCTTCCTCTTCTGGATGCTAAGACCTCTGTGCTCATTTGTGTTTTAATCACACAGGGTAGATTAAGTGCTTCCCCTAATTGTCAAGTTCTAAATCACATCTGGGCAGTTTGATCCTGGGAAAACAGCTCCTGAATTTCCTGTTGACAGTGTTTGGGTAAGTCCTGCTGAATTAATCCCCCAACTTAAAGCCACAAACACATCTGACTCACAGATGTGAGTCATCTAAGCCATAATTAAATAGAATGACTTGGTTGCCTAAATTCCTGGCCAGTGACTTCAGCTTAGTGCATTTTGCAGGTCTTTTCGAAGTGATTAGTGCTGCTTTCATTTCATTTTCCTTGTGTGAAATAAGGTGAAGGCTTGAGGGGCCATGTAAGAGAAAGAATAAAATTCATTTGTTCATTTGTTAAATCCCCTCCACTGATGAGCTAGCAATATATCTCAAAAGGAGAACTTAGCCACTTGGTCCTCAGATCCTGGGGTATGTTGCCAGATCCTGATTTGCACAACAACTGCATTGGGAGTGCTATTTTTATTTTATATTATTTTTATGTTTTAAGAAGTTATTTTGTCACCAGTTGAACTTGTATTGCCATTATACTTGTAATGCTTGGGGTTGTATCAGAGCCTTCCTATAGACTCTCTCTCACTTTGGAAATTCATTATCTGGTGATGTACATTTATCAGCGGTATACTTAATTCTTGTGTGTAGTCAGACTTGAATATATTCATTTCTGCTGTGATACATTGCAGAGAAAATATTTTATATATTCAGTGAATGGTGGGTTTTATGTGGTTGCCAGTGGATTCGAACATTGTAAATTATGGACAAGATTTACAGGATTATTTCTCACTCCATATGAAATGGCTCTGCAAATCCAAGTGCAAGGACATGGCTTATAGAATAGCAAATCCCTCTGAATTAAAATATCCTTCTTGGATGTAGGAGGCAGGCTTAGGAGACTCTGTAAGTAAGCAAAACTCACACATCTCATGAAGTTTTGAAAGCCTACAATATTCATAAGGCCCATTCCAAGTGTTTTACCAACTCTAATTAAGGAGAGAAGGCTATGGAATCAGCTGATCTGTCTCAGGGTAAAGCAGGGCTTTTCAGTGCCTAATTGATAATGAGTCAACCATATTGTTGTAAGTGGACTTTCACCCATATTCCTTCGATTAACCACAATAAACTCAATGGATCGTTAAGCTAGGCTGGATATGGCTTCTTCTTGGAATGGCGTAAGTGCCCTGACTGTAGTGAACAGATGTTTCTTCAAATCATCCCAAGAAATGTCAGTCACCACCACTGAGCACATCACAGCCTGCAGAAGAGAATTACATTGATACTGGATTTTTACAACATGAGTTTCATCTTCAAGAAAACAAAAGAAAAATCCCTAACATTTGTTTGGAAAGCTAGACAGTACCACACAGAGGGAATTTTTAATTCCTGTGACAGGAACAGAAGTGAATAAACAGACTATGTTAAGAAACCTTAAAAAATCTCAGAAGTTGAAGAAAGGACAGTATGTCCTTGAGTAGCACCCAGGGATCTTTTATAATACACCTCCTTCCTAATTATTAAGTTGTGCAGACCACATCCTCTACACTTTTCAAATACCAGCAAGCTACATGCTAGTTAATGAATGTCTGCCTTGTAGAGTTATGGCATCACATAAGATATGATGGTGGTTGGTTTCAAGAGTCAGTCTGACTTGGTTAAGGAACACCTAGATAGCTGGAGAAATATTGTCTCTGGTTCTGTCTGTGAGTATATCTCTGGGAGAGACTGGCATTTTAATAAGTGCACTTAGTGGGGCAGATCAATCATCTTCCAGTGAGGGATACCGTGCAATCCTTGGAGGAATCAGATAAAATTGAAAAGGCAGAGCAGAGAAGGGGGATACACTTGCCCCCTCTTCTAGGGCTGAGACACTGCCCTCTCTTGTTGTTAGCCACAGGATTCCAGGCTCAAACACCTTTGGGCTTGGAGAATTACAGAGGTAGCTGCCCATTTTCAAGATTCAGCTCAAGAGTTATTCCAACAGCCTTCTCTGTTCTCAGAGCTTTGGTCTCAAAGAAATGCAACAGCTCCCATGGCTCCATCATTTCTAGAAAGCACATGGGGGTATTCTCAGCTTCCATGCCCACATGACCAACTTCCACAATGAGCCTCTTCCTGCTATTTGTATCATTTATCATATGCTTAAGTGTTTACTTTATTTCTCACATTTATGACCATATACATGTGTAAATATATGTTACTAAATATATTTACATAGTTTCCTCTCTAGAAAATCCTATACCCTATGAGCATATACAGGGGGAGGTAATCCCCTCAGGAACAGTCATAGGGGAGGAGAATAAGGGGAAAACGGAAGGGAGGGAAGAATGGGAGGACACAAGGGATGGGATAACCATTGAGATGTAACAAGAATAAATTAATAATAAAAAATTAAAACAAAAGAAAAAAAAGAATATAGACATTAACTAGTTTTTCATCTAGTTGCAATTTTATTATAACAATTTCCTTTTCCTTTAGTTTATCAAGACTTCACACTTCTTGCACAACTTTTCTGTCTACTTAGCTCCCTTCTTAATGAGTTGGATGTTCTCTGATGTGGTCATTCCACACCTATATAAGAGTTGTGGCTCTAAATTGACCAAACATCATACTCTGACAGCTATATATTGCTTAGCAGTTTTAAGTCATGTCCTTGGAAATGAAAAACGCTATGTGTATCTTAATCTCCAAACTCTAAGAGTTTAAATCTAGTTCAGAGAAGATGGCTGTGTTTGAGTGTATGTGTTTGTATATGTGCATGTGTCAAAACTGGTGCTTAGATATTTAGAAGAGGCAGTGATTTTGTATTGGGTAGAGACATAAAGGAGGGAAATAAATGTAGCTAACTAAAACAGGCTGCTCCAATTATATCACGTTATGGGAATCACGACACTAAAGGATGGAGGATCAGAAGTTCAAGGTCATTTTCAGCTGCAAAGTGAAATCCAGGACTTAGCTGGGGATGCAGTAGCTGAAACAATGGAATAATTCTGAAGCTTCAGCGGCACAATGTGGTGACTTGTTAATGGCAATCTACTACTGTACATGTGAAATCTAAGAAGGCTAATATATACACATTCATACAATCAAAAGGGAGTATAGGTAGTGAAGGTTGTATCAACTTAATTCTGCTAACGATTTACCATATACATTGATGTCAAATCATCGCACCATGTAGTTTGATATATACAATTAATTTGTTACTTATGCTTCAATAATACCATCGGGCAAATATTGTAGCTAATAAGAATGATACACATCTATTTCTTTGTACATTATTGAAATTATGAGTATATTCTGAAGAGAGATATGTCGAGGCTGCACCTGGATAGAGTGAGGATATGGGAGGAGACTTCTTGATGAACTTTTGATGTGGCCATGGCATTCCACCCTGTGCTGAAGGTCTGCTGCATTGGAAATGGGAATAAGGATAGTTCCTACATGGAAGGTGGCTGATGTACTGCGTGGAGAAGCAGCAAGACCTTCTGCTCGGGATGTAGCATGTTGCTCTTGTTTTTTGTTTTTCAGTTATATTTATATAAGCTAGCAATGAGACTGAATTCCTAGACACACAATTTAGTACTAATGGAGAAGTTCATCAATATATTTGTGGCTGTGTTACCATCTTTTTGTACCTGTCGAACTTTTTGTCTAGGATGCTATAGTTAATGCTTGTCTAGTCATAAAATGAAAGAGGAGATTTAAAAAACTTCATGTAAAAAAGTGAGGCTCAGGCTTTCATTTTCTTGGACCCTTGATAGTTTATAGACAGGACATGATTCTAATCTGAGAATAAGAAAAATCAATCATTTTTCTACAATTGCAAATATCAATTAATGATAAGAAGCTTCTTGGCTTGCTAAATTTTACACTTGTCTGTCCATTCACAGAACAAACATTGTTTTCCACAACATTATCATACTCTCATGTTTTATACTAATGTAATCATAACATAGGTTTATACATTCCCTAAGTTGAACATATATTTTTGCATATACACATATTCATTACTTTATCCACTCATATGTGGATACATTTCTTATGTTGGGCTTATATGTTTGCATATAGACATAATCATTACTTTATCCAATCATATGTACATACATTTTAAGCTCTTTGATTTCTTGAGTTATGTGTTTACACTCCCGAGGGGGATGAAAAATAATTGTTAAAAAATATTTGTTTTTATTATTTTTAAATTTATGTATATGTGTCTGTGTGTGGATATTTGTATTAGTGTTACATGCCTGTGGAGGCCAGAAGATGGAATCATAGGCACAGAAGCTGTGTAGTGGTGAGAAACTCATTATAACAACTTAGGTCTTCAGGAAGAGCAAGCAAGTACTCTTAACTGCTAAGCCATCCTTCCAGCCCCTCTACCATGTTTTTTTCTTTTGATGCAGGTTCTCTTACTGAAGTTGGAGATCATTGGTTTAGTTAGATTATACAGCCAGCATGGTTCAGGGATTTACCTTATTCCACATACCGCTCACAATGCTAAGGCTATTATGTATATTCTTGGTCTTGGATTTTTATATGGGTAATGGACTCAGGTCCTCATATTTGTGAAGCAAGTACTTAGCTAAATGAATTTTCTCATCAAACAATCAACTCTATAAATAATATTTCTCTCTGTTTTGGGCAATCATGTGTGAAGGTTCTAGCAGAGTGTCTAACACAAAAAAGATACTTTTGAAAAGTCACAGTAACATTGCCTATTCATTATTTGCCCTAACCTCTTGGCTTGTAGTTCTGGTTTCATTTTAAAATCCGAGAGAAACTTTTTGTACCTTCACTTGATCAATATCCAGAAAAATATCTGGCTTATGGTTTTGGCAATGGTACTGGCAAAGCTGCCCAGGTGATTCAGAAACACACATGCATGTGCACGGACACACCACACAAGAGAGAGAGAGAGAGAGAGAGAGAGAGAGAGAGAGAGAGAGAGAGAGAGAGAGAGAGAGAGGAGAGAGAGAGAGGGAGAGGAGAGGAGAGGGGAGAGGAGAGGAGGAGAGAGAGAGAGAGAGATGAGAGAGAGATGGAGAGAGAGGAAGAGAGAGAGGAGAGGAGGAGGAGCGAGAGAGGAGGAGAGAGAGAGAGAGAGAGAGAGAGAGTTCTAATTGCCATAGAGGAGCCTGGGTTTGCTGTTCCCTAAGGGAAGATGAGACCCTGTGAATGAAGAGTCCTGGCAGTACATTGCCCACTGGATTTAGAGAAAAGTCTATCCTCTGCACCTCAACTTCATGCCTGCAGCTTCTGCTTCATTTTCTCAGATAGGACTCTAACAAGGAGAGGCAAGAAATCAGTCTCCTCTCTCAAACACACTGATCTGAGGTAGAATACACACGCTCAGTCTTTCCATGAAGACAGAAAGAGATGGTTACAATTAGTTGTTGCATATATACTGTCTCCAGCCAATATATATCTAGTAGAGAGCTAACTGGCCTAAAATTAGACTCTCAGATTCCACAGAAGTAGAAAAGGAGTTCTTAGACAGTGCTGCCCTAGTATCAGACAACTTGAGTAGAGATGAGACTACTTGTCTTGTGAAGGACTTTCAGAGCTGTATTAACATGTCTCAGGAGGCAGAGGCAGGCAGATCACTGTAAGTTGAAGGCCAGCCTGGACTAAAGAGTGAGTCATGGACAGCAAGACTAATACAGAGAGATCCTGTCTCAAAAATAATAAATAAATAAATAAATACATAAATACATAAATGAATAAAAGTCGCAACATGTGTTTCTTCCTGAAATTAAAATAAGACCTCCCTGCTTGACTCCCAGCTTTCTGTGCTGCAGTGGTAGAGCTCTTCTCAACATAGGCTTCTAGCCTGGTTCTGCACATAATACTGCAAGACAGGAATCCAGCAGTGCCAAATATATAAATGCAAGCTTAGCCAGTGTCGTTCCAGTGCCAATGAAGCACCACAGTGTCATAGCAGGCAAGTGAGCTCTGGTTGATGAATTTGTAAGCCATCTTTCTTCCTACTCCATCTATCTCCCACTTTTGTTAATGAATCAAGCTACTGTTAGAGCAGTAATAAGCAGGAATCCTGAATTTTGTTGACTTGTGTTTGAACCCAAGTGTTTTCCTTTTCTTGCTATAAGATGTTAGGCAAACCTGCTATTTCCCTAAATAGAGTCCAGCAATTCTTTTGGAGGGTGTTATAATTCATATCTTAAAATAACTTTTCTATGGATTAATATGGTAATATACATAAACAATTAATAATATTTTGTACTAATTTTATAAGATTTATCAAAGACAATATTAGGATAGGCATTACATCAATATTCTCTCTACTATACAATGATGGAATTTTTTTTTTCTGTTAGAATAGTACATCCCTTTGGCATCCCAAGGACTCAGTTCTAGAACATCTACAGATATTCAGGTTTTTGGTATAAGATGACAGACAACACCTAAATTGTTGCAAATGATAAAATAAATAACTTCTGTACAGCATTGTTTCAGAATAATGACAAGAAAAACATTCATGTTCAATGTAAAAGCAATTTTTTATTTTTTCCACCATATATATATATATATATTCCTAGATGGCTTCCTCAAATGAATTATGAATGTGACTCTTTGCCACAGATACCTTTATGACAGTAGCTTATAACATATAATATGAAATATAACTGTAAAAGTATAAACAAATCTATAAAACAGAATTGATGGAGATTCAAACTCATAAAGTGTTAACAAATTAAATTCATTGAGGGTTAAAATATCAATAATTCAATAACTGACAAAAATGCATTCCAGAATGTAAAGATAAATCAAAATAGAAAAATATAGGATAGCCTAATATTTCCATGTGATATTCAGTTGAGACGAGTTGGTGTGAATGAGAGAAGGCCAGTGGTTTGCTATACTTGCATATATAAATTTATATACATTTCTGTATATGATGTGTATATATGTGTATGCTTGTGAATGCACATGTGTGTTTGTGTATTGGAGTACGAGTGTATATGTGTGTGAGTGTATGTACTTGTTTATGTGTAAGCTGGTCCAAAGTTGACATCAATGTTGCCCTAAGTTAATCATCAACTTGACATAGCCTAGAGTCACCTAAGAAAAGATTCTAGAATGATTGTGCCTAAGGGCATGACTAAAGGGATTTTCTTGATTGTTAATAGATGTAAGAAGGCCCAGCTCACTATGGACAACATCATCTCCTGGACAATCAATCCCAGACTATATTAAAAAGCTTGATAAGCCTGTAATCAAATCATTATACAGCATGCTATTCCTCCTTGATTTCTGCTAAACTTCCTTAGCAGTGAGATCCTTGGTTAGAGGTTACATAACAGGAAACATGCCTGTCTTTAGATTCCTGCTTGACTTCCTGCCCACACTTCTTCAATGATGAATTGCAATCTGGAAGCTTGAGTAAACCCTTCATTTACTAAATTGCTTTTGGTCACTGCTTTTATCACAGGAACAGAAAGTAAGCTCTAGCAGGTCTTCCTTATCTTCTCTTCACATTACCTGTTGGAGCAAGCTCTCTTGTAGACCGGGAACTCACTATTTAACTAGGCTTGCTAGCCAGCTGCTCTATGTGGGGCCTGTCTTTGCCTTTGGAATGCTGAGACTGCAGGCAGCTGCCACACCCTCTGGCATTTACATGGCTTCTAGGGATCTGAACTCCTGCCTTTATGCTTATGTGTCAAGTACTTTTCTCCATAGTCATGCCACTCAAGTATTTTTTAATGGAGAAAATGTTTATAATACTAATCAAATTTTAGAATTTTATAAATTAAAGTCTGTACAAATAATTTATTTTGCCATATCATTCTCTACACATCAAAAAATCTATCAAAATATGATTATAATATAGCTAAATACCCAACATTATGTTGGTTAAGTTCTTTTGCATTAAAGACTAATCAAGTATAACCATTCCAATTTTACTGGACCAAGTACTTACTCATAGTACTCTCTTTCTGGTAAGGTTACACATTATTTGTGTTCTTATTTTTTATTAGGTATATTTAATATATACTTTAAATAGTAACATTAATATAAAAATAAATTAATAATTAAATGTATCAAAATAGTTTAATAAACATACCATTAACTTATCATGAAGCATGCTGTGGTAGCTATTTATGCTGCCAAATAAAATGTACATAATAAAACAAATATTTTAAAAAGTCATCTCCTCCAATACTTCTTACTATAACTAAAAAAGAAATTTACATGGTTGGGGATAGCTCAGCAGAGGAAGTTCTTCCACACAAGTATGAAGGTGTGAATTTGATCCCACAGAACCCATGTTAAAAACAAATTAGGTTTTGTGTTGCATGCTTGTGATCCAAGCTCTGGGAGGCAGAGTCAAGAATCTGGGCAGCCTAACCTTCAAGCTCTGGGCTAGTGAGTCACTCTTCCTCATATGTAGTGGATGTAAATATGATTTTGTTTTGATCCCAAGTGTAAATGTGAAATAGATTTGTGTGTTTTTCTGCAGGAAACAGACTTGTGAGAGAATAGGTGATATTTGTCCATTAGGACAGACTCTGGGTGGATATATATATATATGTGTGTGTGTGTGTGTGTGTGTGTGTGTGTGTGTGTGTGTGTATGTATGTATATATATATGTATGTGTATATATATGTATGTATATATATGTATGTGTATATATATGTACATATATGTATAAATACACACACACACACACACACACACACACACACACACACACCAACACCAAGAGATTTGGTTCCTTTGGCAGTTTGGTTTTGGCATTGCTTCTTACTTACTTTTTGGCCATTCTTCACTTTGTTTCAAGACCCTCATAGACAGAACCACTCCAGAGACTGTTCTAAGGTTTTGCCTGCTGTTCTAGGTACCAGCTGTTGTTCTGCATTCCTGTTCCTGCAGTTGCTGTCACCTTTGCTAAATAACTGGTGTGCTGTTTAATGTGTCTGCTGAAATGCTGACTATGAAGAGTGAAATTGCTTCAAGGAACTGGGTCTAAAAAGGTCTGATTCACCTTTTCCTATTAACTCTTTTCTCTCCTATCTAGGGTAGGTGGGTTGGAAAGGAGATATAAGCATTAAGGAATTCCAAACAAAGTAGGTTTGAAAAAGTTCAAAGTCTACACTCATAAAAGTATATGACATCTAAGAAACATCACTCAAATTGTCCTTTGCCCCTAACACAACACAGAATTACATACATGTAAACATGTATATACACTCACACAGGGTCTATACACAAACAAATCCATGAACATATACAAATCTACACAAAGAATTTCACACGGTATTAATGTGCTCTCATGAGATATCATATTTATAACATGCATGACATTCTGGGATTCAGGGTCAGTACCTCAAACCACCACAACAATGGCAACAACAAGAAGAATTCCTTGGTGAATCATTGGGTTTGAGGCACATGTTGACTATTTATTTCATAGAGGGAAGTCTTTTTCTATTGAGTTATCCTCCCAGATTTCTTTGTGGATTGTCACTTTGGATGTGGTCCCTGTATCGACAGTACTTCCCCTCTCCAAAGCATTCACAACATCTTCATCTAACACATGGATTTAGGGCTTAGTAACTATACTTACCCATTCTCCAGTTGAGTTGAGCTGGGCTATAACTTTCAGTAAGATGTGAGGAGCTGGAGAATGCCTTCAGTGAGAGGAAGGAGACCAATGGGTCATCACAATTGTCTGAAAAGATGGCAAAAGAAGGAGAGATCAGAGTCTATGGGTAAGAATAATTTCACAAAAAGGGAAATTATAACCTAGGTATCCTTTTTTATCAACCACCTGCTCTGGGAAAACTTGGGAACTATTTTTCAGAGTGTGTTGCTGCAGTTACTTATAACCCTCAAACATGGTATGATTTCATTTTTTTTTTTGATGGAGAAGATGAAGGCTGAAGGGATTCAAGCTCACAACAGTAGTAAGTAGCATAACCAGAACTCTCAGGAAGATTTGTTTGAGTTAAAAGCCCAGCAACCCATTGTTTCCTTTAGTTGAACATTTGAGCAAAGCCTCACAGCAAGTCTTTGTTTAGTCTACAAGAAGGTGAACTCTTACAGGACCTTGCTTAGTCTCCCATCTTGAGCCTCCCAGAACCCTTGCAATAGAATAACTATGGATTTCTGACTATAACTTTTGTGTGAAACAGTGGGAAATGTGCTTCTTACACATGTACTCACTTAGGTTATAGGAAATAAAAGGGAACCATCTCCAACATTGAGTTGGATAGGAACATCAATAGCTGGCTTTCTCATCTTGCCTGATGAGGTACTTTCTATGCATGCTTAGATAATACTAAACAAGATGATACCATGGACAGATGCATGCCTCGTCAACAGTGTTATGCCCATCCAAGTTCACACTAATGCATAGCCACTGGATTTCACATGGAGAAACTTGGTCTCCACATCTTTGAACATATGTGCACCAAAACTACCATTCATATTTAACTGCCATGCAACCAACCTAAGAGGGGGGAATCTTTAAAAGCTCTACTCTCATTGAGGGTTAGTGTTTCAGAAGTGCAGTTTCTCATCATCTTTCCTTCTGTCACATAGTGACTCACTGAACTGTCCTTGCTACATACTGACACTTTGAAATCAGACATCTCATCATCTAGAAATGTCACCCAACAACTGTTCATTATAAATCTCCATCTCTGACATTCTCCTACAGAAGCACAAGGCAGGTTGAGGGACTAAGTCATCAATGTGCTGTAGTGATGCATTTCTCTGAATCTTCTACTAGCTGGTCCTAGTTTCTGTAGGTCTTTCTTTAACAATGAATCAGCTACATAATAGGCCTCAAGTTAAGGTGTGTGAAAAGAACTCTATTGTAAGTTGATGAAAACAGGGACAAGACAAAAGAGCAATCAATCAGCCAATTACCTAACCACACACACACACACACACACACACACACACACACACACAAAACCTTCTTTTCCCCTTTTGTACACAATTGATTATCTGGGACATTGAAAAATGACTTTTTATAACATCTACAGAGACCTTATTCAAACATATTTGAAATGTGCCACTCAAGGTAAATTTTCTGGTATGCAGGTTATTGGGAGGAACTGATCTGACATTTGAAAAGAACACTTACAAAAGGATCATGATTGTTTATGCAGCCAATTCTTACAAAGCTGTTTTTCAAATAATCTCAGAAAAAATAATTAGAAAAGTGAGGCTTCAACTCTTGTTTTTTAAGTGTGGTTAAAAATCAGCAAGTAAACTGTGTTTCAGTTTTCTCCCAAATGATTTTATCTAAAAATGTTTGAGAAGGATAAAACAGAAACATATTCCAACTAGGGAGAAAAATCACAAGAGTTCTATGCTTTCAAGCATGGGGCCTGGCAACAGGAGAGTGAGAAGAAGCATATGGCTGCTTTACTCCTAAGACATGCACCTAGAGGGCTTTATGTGCACAACAGAACACCTCTCTCTCTCTCTCTCTCTCTCTCTCTCTCTCTCTCTCTCTCTCTCTTTCTCTCTCTCTCTCACACACACTCTCTCTCTCTCTCTCTCTCTCTTCCTTTCCATTTTCATCTCTCCCTCTCTTCCTCCTTCTCTCTTTTTATTATACATGCACAAATACAAGGCAGTCATTGTATTTTCTTGTGAGTCTTTTGTCATCAAGAAATATCAGGATACCAAATACAGCTAGAGATATACCTTAAAAAGAACCCAAATTCTACCACCCAAGTAAAAACCTGGATACTATGCCGGCCACTTTTAATAACAGTGGGGATAAAGAGACAAGAAAATCCCTTGGGGATTGCTTGTCAGCAAGAGTAACCTATTTTGTGAGCTCCATCCCAGCCTAGTCAGAGACCCTGTCTTAGAAGACAAGGTAGACAGCATTCTGCAGAATGATATTCCAGTCTGATCTCTGTCCTCCATAGACACAGACAGGTAGCAGCTTACATATATGTGTGGAAACATGTGCACCTGCATTTTAGTGAAAGAACACAAACAGAAACATGTAGTTTGTTATCCTTTTTAGGCTGTGATAACTTTTCAACTTGTAGTGGATAACCTTTTTATGTATTGTTCTTTTGGCTCTGATTATATCATAAGCCTTTCTTATTTTGTTGCATAATACAACCATCCCTTCATTTTTCTACAAATTTGTATTTTGTAATCTAACAGAACTGAATATGCTCCTTTTAAAAATCTGAAGTCAGTTCAACTCACACATCACTTAGAAAACAATCCTGTGAGTTATTTTTTCTCCTTTTAGTAGTAGCCCTTGGGTACATGTGTAAAATTTTAAAATGCCTGCAATGGAGAAACATAGCTGTGACTTAATCATTTAAATTTAGATCATCTCATATATTTTAATGTTCTATTTGTGCCTGTCTTCAGATGGGCACTAGGGATAGATCTAAGCAAAACAAAGCCATTCACCATAGGTTGCTCACAGACCATTCAGAAATACAAGAATATAAACAGATGTACTGCAGGGCAAGCGTATGTAATATTCAGTAAGGTACAACGTAGCTCAAAATCTCCTTTCTCTCCAGCCTTCTGTGCTCCTCTGAGAACAGTGCTAGAAAGATCTGTTCTCCAAAAATGCATTGGCTTCACAGCAATAGCAGCCACATCCCATACAGGCTATTCCCATCTGTAACATTTCTGAGATAGTGTTTCAACTTTGGGAGTCTGGAAATCTCTGACAATGACTTCTGTCAAGGGATAGGCCAAAAGGAGAACTTTAAGTGTGTTGTCCTCACCAACCTTGTATTTTTTTTTTGCATTTTTTATTAATTCATTCATATTACATCTCAATTATTATCCCATCCCTTGTATCCTCCCATTCCTCCCTCCCTCCTGCTTTCACCTTATTCCCCTCCCCTAGGACTGTGACTGAGGGTGACCTCCTCCCCCTGTAAATGATCATAGGCTATAAAGTCTTTTCTTGGTAGCCTGCTATCCTTCCTCTGAGTGCCTCCAGGCCTCCCCATCAAGTGGACGTGGTCAAATATGGGGCACTAGAGTTCATGTGAAAGTCAGTCCCCACTCTCCACTTAAGTGTGGAGAATGTCCTGTCTATTCATTAGATTTGGGTAAGGGTTTAATGCTTACAGTACTTATGGTCCTTGGTTGGTGCCATACTGTGAGAAGAACCCCTGGGCCCAGATCCACCAATCATAGTGTTCTTCTTGTAGGATTCTAGTACCCTATGGATCCTTCTATTTCCCCATTCTCCCATACTTCTCTCACGTAGAGTTCCAATAGGATGTCCTCACTTCTATCCCACTGTGCTGGTAAGTGAAGACTTTCATGGGACATGCCCCTTGGGCTAGTGTCAAGATATAAGTGAGTATATACAATTTGAATCTTTCTACTTCTGGGTTAACTCATTCATTATGATCATTTCTAGTTCAATTCATTTGTCCACAAATTTCAGAAATCCTTTGTTTTAATAGCTAACTAGTATTCCATAGTGTAAATGTACCACAGTTTCTTTATCCATTCTTCTACTCAAGATCCCCCAGAAGAATCTCCATACCTGATCCTAAGCTTGGATATTAGACTTTTGTCAGATGTAGGGTTGGTGAAGAACTTTTCCCAATCTGTAGGCTGTCACTTTGTTTTGCTGACAGTGTCTCCTGCTTTACAGAAGCTTCTCAGCCTCATGAGGTCTCATTTATTAATTTTTGGCCTTAAGGTCTGCCTGTTGATGTTCTGTTCAGGAAGTTGTCTCCTGTTCCAATGTGTTCCAGGTACTTCCTCACTTTTTCTTCTAACTGATTTAGTGTCTATGGTTTTATGTTGAGGTCTTTAATCCACTTGGACTTGAGTTTTGTTCATGGTGACATATATGGGTGCAGTTGTATTTTTCTACATATAGACATCCAGTTAGACCAGCACCACTAGTTGAAGATGTTATCCATTTTCTATTGAATGATTTGGCTTCTTTGTCAAAAATCAAGTGACCATATGTGTTTGGATTCATTTCTGGGTCTTTCATTTGATTCCATTCATCAGCCTGCAAATTGTGCCAGTACCATGTAGTTTTAATTACTATTTCTCTATAGTACAGCTTGAGATCAAGTATTGAGATTCCTCGGGAGGATCTTTTATCATATAGGATTGTTTTAGCAATTCTGGGTTTTATGTTTTTCCATATGAAGTTGAGAATTGATCTTTCAATGTCTATAAAATACTGGTTAGGCATTTTGATAGGGATTGCATTGAATCTGTAAGTTGATTTTGGTAAGATGGGCATTTTAACTATGTTAATTCTCCCAATCCATGAACAAGGGAGAACCTTCCATCTTCTGATGTCATCTTCCATCTCTTTCTTCAGAGATTTAAAGTTTTTTTCAAACAAGTCCTTCACTTTCTTGGTTAGAATTACTTCTAGATATTTTATATTGCTTGTGGCTTTTATGAAGGGTATAGTTTTCCTAATATCTTCCTCTGCATGTTTGACATTTGTATATAGGAAGGCTACTGACTTTTTGAGTTAATTTTGTATCCAGCCAATTTGCTGAAGGTGTTTCTCAGCTGTAGGGGTTCCCTGGTGTAATTTTGTGGGTCATTTATGTACACTATCATATCATCAGCAAACAGGCATAATTTAACTTTCTCCTTTCACATTTGGATCCACTTGATCTCTCTATGTTGTCTTATTGCTCTGGCTAGAACTTCAAGAACTATATTGAAGAGATATTGAGAAAGTGGGCAGCCTTGTCTGGTCTGTCATTACAGAGAAATTTCCTTGAATATTTCTCCATTTAATTTGATGTTGGCTATTGGTTTGCTGTATATAGCATTTATTATGTTTAGGTATGTGCCTTGTATTCCCAATTCCTCCAAAACTTTAAACATGAACGGGTGCTAGATTTTGTCAAATGCTTTTTGTGCATCTAAGGAGAGGATCATGTGGGTTTTTTTTTCTTTCAGTTTGTTTATATGGTAGATTACATTGATGGATTTCAATACATTAAACCATCCCTGAATGGCAGGTATGAAGCCTACCTGGTCATTGTGAACGATGTCTTTGATATGTTCTTGTTCTAGTTTTGCCACTGTTTTATTGAGTGTTTTTGCATCAATGTTCATAAGAGAAATTTGACTGGTGTTCTCTCTCTCTCCCCCCCCCCCTCTCTCTCTCTCTCTCTCTCTCTCTCCCTCCCTCCCTCACCCCCCCTCTCTCTTCTCTTTTGGTTCTTTGTGGGGATTATGTATCAATGTGACTGTGGCCTCATAGAATGAATTTGCTAATGTTCCACCCATTTCTTTCCTTTGGAGTAGCTTGAAGAGTATCAGTATTAGCTCTTCCTTGAAGGTCTGATAGAATTCTGTGCTAAAACCATCTGGCCGTGGTTGTTTGTTTGTTAGTTTGTTTTTTGTTGTTGTTGGGAGCCTATCAATGATTGCTTCTATTTATATAGAAGAAATAGGAATATTTAATTTCTTCATCTGATCTTGGTTCACTTTTGGGAAGTGGAATTGATCAAGACAATTTTCCATTTTTCTTGAATTTTCAAATTTTGTGGCATATTTGCTTTAAAACAGGATCTTATGATTCTTTGTATTTCTTCAGTGTCTGTTGTTATGTCTCCTTTTTCATTTCTGATTTTGTTGATTTGGATAGAGTCTCTCTGCCTTTTAGTTAATTTGGCAAGTGGTTTGTCTATCTTGTTGATTTTCTCAAAGAACCAGCTCCTGGTTATGTTGATTCTTTGAATTGCTCTCTTTGTTTCTAATTTATTGATTTCAGCCTCGAGTTTGATTATTTCCAGATGTCTACTCCTCTTAGGTGCTTCTGTTTGTTTTTTTTCTAGGGCATCTACCTGTGTTGTTAAGTTGCTTATGTAGGATATATCCACTTTCTTCTTAAAGGCACTTATTGATATGAATTTTCCTCTTAGTACAGCCTTCAACGTGTCCCACAAATTTGGTTATGTTGTTCCATCATTTTCATTGAATTTCAGGAAGTCTTCTATTTCTTTCTTCATTTCTTCCCTGACCCAGGTGTCATTAAGTAGAGAGTTGTTTAGTTTCTGTATTTGTGTATCCTTTTTGTTATTTCTATTGTTGGTGAAGTCCAGCCTTAGACCATGGAGATTGGATAGGATTCATGGTATTATTTCAGTCTTCGTGAATCTGTTAAGGCTTGTTTTATGACCTACTATGTGATCAATTTTGGAGAAGGTTTCATGGGATGCTGAGAAGAAGGTATAATCCTTTGTGTTGGGGTGAAAAGTTCTGTAAATATCTGTTAGATCAAATTGATTCATGACATTGGTTAATGTTGTTATTTCTCAGCTTCGTTTCTGTTTTAATGACCTATCCTTCGGTGAAAGTGGGGTGTTTAAATCTCCCATTACTAATGTGTGGAGATCGATGTGTGGTTTAATCTTTGTTAATAGTTTTTCTTTTTTTTCTTTTTAGAAATGAGGGTACTCTTTTATTGGAGCATTGGTATTCAAAATTGTGATGTCATCTTCCTTGACTTTACCTTTGATGAATATAAATCATCCTTTCTTAGCTCTTTTGGTTAGTTTTGGTATAAAGTCTATTTTATTAGATATTAAAATGGCTACACCAGCTTGCTTCCTGTTTCCATTTACTTGGAATACTTTTCCCCAACCTTTTAGCTTGAGGTAATGTCTATCCTTGTAGCTGAGATGTATTTCTTGGTTAAGGAAGAATGTTCGGTTTTATTTATGCATCCATTCAGTTAGTCTGTGTCTTTTTGTTAGAGAATTGAGACCAATAATGTTGAGAGATATTAGCGATCAGTGACTGTGAAGTCCCTTGATTTTGATGTTGGTTGCAGTAGAGTGCTTGTGTGTTTTTGTTTTTGCTATGGTATAGTTATTTATTTCCCATGTAGCTTCGGTTGTATTTTGTCACTTTGGGTTGGAGTTTTCCTTCTATTAACCTCTGTAAGGCTGGATTAGTGGTTAGGTACTGTTCGAATTTGTTTTTATCATGGAATATATTGTTTTCTCCATCAATGGTTATTGAAAGCATTGCTGGATAGAGTAGTCTTGCCTGGCATCTGTGGTCTCTTAGGGCTTGCAGGACCTCTGTCCAGGCCCTTCTGGCTTTTATGGTCTTTACTGAGAAGTTGGGTGTAATTCTGATAGGTTTGCCATTAAATGTTATTTGGCCCTTTTCCCTTGCCACTACAAAAACTTTTTCTGAAGAACCCATCAGAATTAGGATCTCATATTCCAAAACAATGATAATAATGGGAAATTCTCAAATCAGAAAGGAAGAGAAGTCATCCCACCTTTCCCTTTTTCTTTTTTTCTGTATATTTTGTCTTTTGATTATTATGTGTTGGGAGGATTTTCTTTTCTGGTCAATTCTATTTGGTGTTCTATAGGCCTCTTGTACGTTTATCTGCACCTACTTCCTGAAATTGGGGAAATTTTCTTCTATGACTTTGTTGAAGATATTTTCTGGTCTTTGGAGCCGGACATCTTTTCTTTCCTCAATTCTTATTATGCTCAGATTTGTCTCTTCATGGTGTCCTTTATTTCTTTGATGTTTTGTGTCAGAAATTTTTCAGAATTAGCGTTTTCTTTAATGGTTGTTTCCAGTTCTACCATAATATCTTCTGCTGCCGAGATTCATTCCTCCATCTCTTGAATTCTGTCAGAGAAGCTTAGATCTGTATTACTTGCATGCTTCTCTGAGTTCTCTTGCTCCTGTCTTTCTTCTGTCTCTGTTTTTATCATTGTTTCCATTTTAATATTCAGATCTTGAACGGTTTTATTGATTTCTTTCTTCTGGTTGTTTGTATTTTCTTGAACTTCTTCCAGTGACTTTCTGTGAGCCTTCAGATCTTGAACTGTTTTATTAATTTCTTTCATCTGATTGTCTGTCTTTTCCTGGATTTTTTTTCCCATTGCCTCTCTTTAGGCCTCTTTAATGTCTTCAATCTGTTTGGCTGCATCTTCCTGCATTTGTTTTTAGATCTTATTTGTTTCCTTCATTATCATCTTCATTACAATGAATTGGAGGTCAATTTCTTGTGTTTCATAGTGGTTGAATTCTCAGGGTTGATTTCATTGGGATAGTTGGGATTTGGGGATGCCATTTTTTTGTTTGTTTGTTTTCGTTGTTGTGGTTTGGCACTGACTTCTAGATATCTTGCTGTCTCTGACATTGGGACCTTGATCTATGCTCTTTGTTCTGCCAGGGCCAATGGGCCCACAGAGAGGCCAAAGAGGGAGAAAGAGGGTGGGCAGGTATGGCATGCACACAGGCATGTACACTTGGCAGTGAGAAGCTTTAAAGCTGTGGCTGAAGGTATGCTGCAGTTGCCTGGGACCTTGTGTGTGCCCTGGGACTCTACAAGGATTGGCAGGCCTGATCTGTGCTCTTCGTTCCCCCTGGAAAAGTGGGCCTGCAGGTGGCCAGAGAGAAAATGAGAGGGCACACTTGACACAAACACCCTTGGTTTTGGGTTTTGGTTTTGTGCTCACACTCCCATGGTCTCTGTCCCTTGAGGCTTTCTCAGAACTTTCAGGTTTTTCCAAGAGGAGAACCACCTGGTTTCCTGTTTTTCCTGGGTTAGCAACTCCAGCCTGGAGTTACACTGGCCATAGTTCAGTCTCAGATACCAAGCTCCCAGTTATCACTGGTGGGAACTTGTTCAGCTGTTGGAAAGTATGTATTTTTCTAGACTGGCGGGCCCAGAAACATGCTCTCTGTTTCCCTGGGCCAATGGCTCCACAAATGGTATGAGAGGAAGACAGGGTATACAGGTGAGGCTAACACCCTGAACTCTAGGTTTTCATCCTTGTATATTTAAAGAATGGATTCTGAAAAACCCATCAGAATTAGGATATCATGCTCCAAAACAATGATAATAATGGGAAATTCTCAAATCAGGAAAAAAGAAAAGTCATCCCACCTTTCCTTTTGGGTACAGAGGTAGTTCTCTCTGTCATCTCTATGTTTATTCAATAAACCTTACAAAGAATAGACCAGACCTATGAACTTTTACGTCCAAATCCTGGACTTGTTCCTTCTCCTTCCATAATGTCTGGAGAAAATCCAGGTAAGTGGATCAAGCTGTATTTTTATCTCTGCCAAGCAGAGTACCATCTGTGCCATATAGAGCCATAAATGATGTGATGAAATAAAACAGAGGCTCTATCAAGTAGCCGATTGAAACTGATGTTGAGACTTCCAGCAAATCATTGAGTAGAGTGCAAGGAATCCTGTAGAAGAGTTTGTCAAAGGATAGTAGGAAGGGAACAGGAGCTTCACAAGAAGAGCAACAATGCCAATTCAAAGACCCAGGGGGACTTATGGAGACTGAAACACCA
The DNA here is from genome assembly GCF_903995435.1 of Acomys russatus. Classification (NCBI taxonomy): domain Eukaryota; kingdom Metazoa; phylum Chordata; class Mammalia; order Rodentia; family Muridae; genus Acomys; species Acomys russatus. The sequence goes on from NC_067142.1 coordinate 10,035,699, forward strand.
AGAACCATGTTGGACAAGACCTACCTCCACTACACAGATGTACCAAATTGGCACCTAAGTCTTTGTGTGGGTCTCCTAGTAAGAGGAACAAAGGGTCTCTGACTTTGATGCCTGGCTTTTGATCATTTCCCCCTTGGCAGAGCTGCCTTGCAAGGCCATAGGGAATGAGGATGTTTTCAGGCCTGGTGCCACTGATGGTGCTGGTGTGTGTGTGTGTGTGTGTGTGTGTGCAGGCCTCCCTCTATCTAAGGAGTGGGGGAGTGGGTATGAGGGAAGAGGGAGGGAGAGAGAGACCAGAAAGAGAGGAAGGAGGTGACTAAGATTGGGGTCTAAAGTGAATAAGTAAAAAAAACTTAGAGTAAGAAAAGTAGTCAATATGAAGCCCACATGAAAGCAGATGTCTGCATGTGCTTCTGGCTATATCTGCTGCCACCTCCAAGGAGACCTAACGGTTTATTACTAGGATTTTTCTTCTATGCTACGAAACCCCCAAAGAACTGGTGCTACAGATGGCTTATGTGCACTAAGGGCTCACAGTGAGCCAAGAACACAGGACAAATGTAGAAGAGAAAAGGGTATAGACATGTGAGAAAATCAAAGGTGCACTCAACACAAGGCTGGATATCCTGGTAGAAGCCCATCTGGAAAGGAAAGGAAGTGCCATCTGCTCCATCATTCTTATGGGCTTCCAGGAAGCCTACCACATTGTCTTTTAAATTTATGCTTCTCTGCTTCCTTATTTTCCTAAAGTGTTTTCACAAATGATAAATTACCCTCCCCTACCATAGTCTGTGGTTAGTGTGTATGTATGTGTGTGTAGCTTAAAGAAGGTTTTAAAAAAAATGAAGAATCCTTTTCTAAAAGGAGCTTTTGTTCATGAGACATTGCCTATGGATCCCATAATCTCCAACTTCCATTCCCCTGCCTCAACCTGTAGAGTACTAGAATTTCTAGTGCAAACTGAGGTGTTTCCAGCTTAAAAAATAATCTTGTGGAGATTTGTTACTCTCAGGTGTCAACTTGATCAAATCTAGAGTAAACTAAGGGTAGAACTTCTTAGCACAAGTATCAGGGATTCTCTTAACTATGTGAGTGGAAGGAAGAAAGGTCATCCAGAATGTTGGCCACATTTTCTCTCCACTTTTCTTTTAATCTTACTCACAGGTTCTTCTACCTTGTCCACAGTTTGTCTACTTCTTGGCTCTTGCTGACACTATTGATGTCATCCATCATGAATATCATAACTCAGTGGTATTCCAATGAAGACTGAAGGCCAATAGGTATCCAGGAATCTTTTAGGCTGCTGGTACCAAATTGGGGATACTGAAGCACCAGAGTCCTGTACTAGATGGGGTTGCCTTTTTTCTGAGTAGGTACCCATTCTCAGCTTTGCCAATGTGAAAAAATTCATTATTACTCACACAGAGGACATGTAAATCAATTAATAAATCCAACTTTAGTATATATGCATTCCACATTCTAGTCCTACAGAGTCCCCTGACCAGGACAGGGAGTGAACATTAAGTTTTCCTCATATCCACTTCCAATGAATTGCTCTGAGATAGACCACGGGAATTTCCCAAGACTAGAAAGCAGATATCAGCTAATGCCCAACAGACTGCTTCCAGAATAAGCTTTCAAGCCTCTTCCAGTGACATTCCTTCCAGAGCTCAGATGCTATCAAATTCAAGCCCTAATTAAGATTAAGATTAAGATTATTTTTCTTCAGCTAATGATTGATCATCTTTGAGCACCTGTTTCTGCCTGAAAGTGCTGGGATTAAATGCATGTGCCACCAGAGCCCAGCTCCAACAATATATTCTAATATTAAAAGATGTTTGCATCTATAGAGTCAGAAAGTCATCTAATTTCATTTAATATATGAGAGGATTTGGGCCAAAATAGTTTTAAATATCTACCCAGGACTGTTACTTGACAGGACATAAGTATTTTCTGTGCACTGGAGACTTCTGTAAGTTCCAATTCTGTGTGAGGCATTGTTTACATTATCCATAACTACTTATTTATGTGCATTGAGATTTGAATGAGAAATGCCTCCACTTTTTGGGCTTGGATTTTAACTGCATCTGATATTTGGAAGGAATGTCACAGGAAGAGGACTTTGAGAGCTCATTCTCGAGGCTGTCTGCTGTGCATTAGGTCATATCTGCTGGACAATCTTAGGGGATTCCTGTGGTCCATCTCAGAACAATTCATCAGAAGTGGATATGTGGAAAACCTGATATTCACCCCCTGTCCTTGTCAGGAAACTCTGTAGGAACACAACATTGCAGAGGTAGTATCTGAAAGGCTGTTGAACCTTCAGCTTGTGGAGTCTCCTTGGTAGAAATGCATCATTGGGGTAGATCATAAGGAGTTGCATCTCTTCCCCATTTCTGGCACATCCTGTGTCACTTGACACAGAGTATGGAACATTTTATCATAATTATGACAAAGGGTACCTCTTCCAGGGTCCAGGACACCTCAGACTTGTTCTGTCAAGATTTGGCCATGCAGAGCCAGTCTGTCCTGAACAAAGGTCATGGCTTTGTTTTGGGGTAACATTACAATTTGGGGATGTCTGATCATAGGTTAATGCAACCAAATTTACCAACCTCATAATATTGATTTAGAATGCTTTTTCTATATTCTTGAGATTCTAGTGAAAGCTGCTATGAAGGGTGCCCCTGAGTGTTTGTTGAACTTGTTCCAAACACCAGCTGTAGAGTTTTTTGGGAAACACACTCTTCCTTCTAGCTTCCTAGCTAATAGCAGTGACCCCAAGGGCACTAAGAAGATTTGGGCACTATGACAGAAGACCACACCTAGATAATAATACTAGGAAAGATTTCATTGAGAACAAGGTACTTCTGCTAAAGGTCACAGACTGCTTCAGCTGGACCTGCAGTTTCCTAGCCAGAGATGTTCTCACAAATCCTGGGCAGCACATAGAACAGCTTGCTCTTCCAGGGATTGTTCAACATTCCTGACTTTTTCCTGCTCTATTCAACAATAATGATGCTCTCAATGTCAGCAGGATGCAGCCAAGGATGAGTACTTTGCCCCCTTTCCATTTATTATCAATAATAGGCTGGAATGTTTGGTTTCAGGCATCCTTGGATGCCTACCTGCTGCAGAGCATGGCTGGCATACCATAAACTATACCCAAAATTCTCTAGCTCAGAGGTGAGGCTTTTCCTTTCCCAGAGGTCCTTCACTATATAGCCCAGACCTTTATGCTTCTCCATACACACCTGTTCTCTGCTCTCTTCTCTCTGTGTCTCTCCTCTTTCCCCCTTTCTTTCTCTCCTCTCTTTGTCTGTATATCTCTTTTTCTCCTTATTCTCCTGTCTCTACTCTCTCTGTGCATATTTTTCTTGAGAGTTGCTTCCAATAAACCTTCATTTGTTTATATATACTCAGTCATAGTGGAAGGCAACTAAAACAATAAGTAAGATTTATTAATATATCCTATTGTTAAAAGAAAGTTGTTTTCTTGATAGTCTGCATTTTCACAATTATTTACTTCTTCATTGTTTTCTGATTTTGCCCTTTAGTGCCTATCTGACCCCTTTTCCTCAAAGGGGAGGAAGAACACAGGAAAGACAAACAGGTAAGAAGAGAAAAATAGAAGAACTCCATCTGCTTGTTTCTGAGAATCTGCCTATATACTCAAGAACGTTAACACTTCATTTCTCATGGGTAGAAATGATTTGTTCTTCATGAATAAGAACATTGCAGTCCTCTTTCACAGCATGGAGCAGCAAACACAGAATGTGGGGATAAATCCAACCTTAGCACAGCTCTTTAGAAGTTACTGTTCAGTGTTAAAGATGCTGCTGCTTTAAGTACCATTGTTTTTTGTTGTTGCCAACGTATATTTTTATTCATTATTATTGAAATACCAATAGAATTACAGATGGTACTGAAGTGAAATTGTGTGTATCATCTTGATTACTACAGTAAATTGTTTGCATATGGAGAATTGGAGGGTAAGGATTCACTTGCATTTATCTGAGCTATAAAATTCCTTAGGCATTGAACATGTAATGACCTACTTTGTTTAAAAGATATAAAGTATAAATTCTGTATCATGTCTTTACTGGTACTTAGAGGTGATAACTCAGAATTTTCCCTTCATTTATTTTTTCCATTGTAAACTATAATTTTAGTTAGCAAACAGTGCCATAAATACTATGTTTTTCTCTTAAATATGACCCCATCTCCTTCCTCTCTCATTAATCCCAAGGGCAAATAGCTTCATAATGAGCAGATCAATAGACTAGGGTTCCTTAGAGTGCAGCACAGAGACCTTCACCTTCTGTGTCTGGCTCTCCATCTTCTTAATACTACATCATGTCAACATGTGATTTGCATTACCATCTGGGCAGTCAGGCCAGACTGCTACAGGAAGACCTGTGGTCAACTAGCAGCAGATCGTCATTTTTTTACCAAAAGATGTGGGCATGTGCCTCAGTGGTAAATAGCTGATTTGCCAGCATAAAGACAGTGGGTCAATTCCTAACATCAACTCCCATAAGTATTTAAATTTTTAAATTAAGTTTGAAAAGTTATGCTTATCAACAATTGCATGTAAAACTAAAAAGGTCATGTCTTAAGTTGCAGGGACCTGGACCTACAGTGATGCAACACCCTGACTGGTGTCAGCAGGGACACAGAACTTGGTCTGGGGTCACCAGTGATACAGCTTTTTGGGGACAACATTGGAGTAGTTCTCCAGTTGTGGGGTGAGCTCTCTGTCTTGCAGAGAGTCTAACAAGGGGAAGGCCTCTGGATGGTGTAACAATAGAGGTCTGAGATGTCAAGAATAACAGTAAGACTAGCACAGAAGACAGTCATGAAGATGAGGACATGACAATAGATATTATGCCCACCTTTATTTTTTCTACCAGGGTCAATGTGAGTCTCTGCCTATTATCTATCTTGAACTTACTTTTCAATACTACAATGGTAACTAAGCCTGGTAGAATGCGTACCCAGTGTGAATGTAATTCTTTCTCAGACTGTCAGAGGAGTGTACTGCAATGACAGCTGTAACCTGCTAAATTTATTTTCTAGCATTATAGCTTAGCATCTAACTTATGGGAAATTATTTAAATACAGTTGTAGTGGTTTAATAAAAATGGTCCACATAGGATCATAGGGCAGATTTAGGCACTATTTGGGGGTGTGGCTTTGTTAGAGGAAGTATGTTACTAGGGGTAGGCTTTGACATCTCAGATGCCCAATGCAGGCCAAGCTTGAGTGTCTCTTCCTGCTGCCTGTGGATTCAGATGTAGACCACTCAGCCGTCTCTCCAGGGTCATGTCTACCTGCATGCTGCCAATCTGTCTGCCAAGATAATAATGTACTCAATCTCTGAACTGTAAGACAGCTCTAATTAAATGATTTTCATCATAAGAGTTATTGATGTCATTGTGTCTTGTCACAGAATTAATCTTTAACTAAGACAAAAGTTGGTACCAGGAGTGGGGAAGGTCTCTTAACTCTAGATCTGCCTCCCTCTGTCTTTCAGGTCTTGGGGATAAAGTTGTATCCACTACACTAGGCTGATCTGATTATGTAACTCTTGGCAGGTCCTCACCCAGCTCAGCTTACAACTTATGAAAAGGAATTAAAGAAAAGGTCTGATCTAGTTGTGGTGGTGAATATCTTTGTCCCAGTATTCTAGAAGGGAAGTCAGGCACATCTCTGAGTTTAAAGCCAACCTAGTCTAAAGATCCAATTTCAGTACAGCCAAGATTAGGCATCCAAGGAATCTATGGAAACCAGAAAGCTAATGAAGATTTAATTATGCAGTTTGGAGTTTACCAAGCTGGTATTCTGTCTTGATTTGATCCTGTATTTCTTCACTATGTTTGCTTTCCCCCCTTTTGGAAGAGTAACATATACCCTATCACACTGTTTGATGGAAGTATGTAATGGGCTTTATTATTTTGATTTTATAGGTGATTATAGTTAAAAGATGGCATAAATCTCAGAAGAGATTTTGAGCTTTGGGCTGTTAAGCCAGTTTGAGACAATGATACTCTATGTGGACTTTTCTGATGGCACATGTCCTACAGGAATGACTGGATCCTTCTCAAATGTAATAATTCTGGAGACATTTATAGGCTCTTGATAATGATTTTTTTGGGGACAGACTAAAAATAAAAAGGCTGTTCTTGGCAAAATGCTTCAGCGTGTTCTACTTTTCCTTGTAAAATTTTCTCCTTGCTTGTCCTAAATCAAAACTGTGATTCTTGAGCAAACATTGGCTGTAATTATGAGGAAATAGAATGAATAAATTAAAAATAGTAGAAAGACACATTGTATTGTGTTCACTAAATATCTTCCATTTTGGAAAAATTCTTTTGCAATTAAATAATATGAAGAAAAAATGACACACTGAAAAGCAATTATAACCCCGGGGAAATTACATGTCATTCCTCAACACATAACCTAGTGTGTTCAAAATGGAGAGGAGATATTTGTGAAGGAATAAGTGGCTGAGAATCAATGCACTTAACTCTGATTATCTCACAAAACATAAGATGATGATGCAACAATCCTCAAGAATGTCAAATATAAGGGCATTTTTTCTTTCCTTTTTCTTAACATTTCAGGTATTTTATTTTATGAAGTGACTTGTCCTGACAAAGAGTTCCTTTAAAATTAAGGATTTCCTCTATTTTTTACATTTATAGGTATGATGTATGTATACATATATGTTTGCATGTTCACGTGTCTATGTGTACTTGTGTATCTGTACATATGGAAGATAAAATGAGATATTAGCATTTACTGTAGTTATTGAACTAGAATCTCTCATTGAACCCATAGATTACTGATTTACTCATTTTGCATCCCAGTGTGGACCTGTGGACCCCTTGTCTGATCTCTGCAATTTTCCATTCTTGGATTGCATAGGGCTGAAACAGATGTTCAGCTTCTCACAGATAATAGAGACACAAACTTCTGTCCTAACAAGTGCATGACAAGTGTTTTATCCACAGAGCCATCTTCCAGGCCCAGTTAAGGGCCCAGCCCATCTCCACACAAGGTTAAGGTTAAAAATCTTCTGTCAAGCCCTTCCTGCAGTAATAATGACAAGATATTTTCTGCAGCAGCTTTAGACCTATCTAAAGTGGTTAAACTCAAGAGCTTGGAAGATAAATAAGTGAATAAAAATAAAGCATTGGTGTTTAACCTTGGTGTGAGGATTCCTGACATAGCTGTTCAAGTACACTTTGTTTATTTATGTATTTATTTATTTTTATTTTTTAATAACTATGTGACAACCTACTTCTGTAAGTCTTCAAAATGCTTGCAGAATGAAATCTGTTATCTTGTGTGTGTGTATGTGTGTGTGTGTGTATGTGTGTGTGTGCGCGTGCAAGTACACATGCATGTGATTGTACACATGCACCCTAAGAGCAGAGGTCAGCATCAGATATCTTCCTGAATTTTTACACAGTTTAGTATTTGAGATGGGGTCTCTCATGATCCTGCTACCTCAGGCTCAACTCAATTCAGCCCAGCCCTAGAGTTAGATGTGAGTTTCTTTTCTCTAAATAAAATTTTAATTTAGGAGTAAATAGAGTATACACAGACAGGAAAGATGGAGATGGCTTCTAATTGACAGGAAGCATATTGGTCATGACTGGGCACTGTAATATACAGATTCAAGCTCCGTCTTTTGTTCTCAACTGCGTCTAGTGAAGCTATTCCATGAATTGCACTTCAATCTACATGGTCTGGGGACCCTTGAGCTCTTTTGTTTTGATTTCTTCTAGCTCATTTCTTCATGAAAGGGCCCTTTCTAGAGCATTTAGACCTCTTATACCTGCTAACGCCTTGAGATAGCATCCAGAATTGTGCAAATGAATTTCATTCTTGCTCTGGAGATATAAGGGCTGGTCCATGAAAAGGAGTTGGAAGTAACATTTTGTGAGAGGCCACACTCACATTCGCCATTACAAGATGGCGCTGACATCCTGTGTCCCAAACTGGTAAACAAGTAATCTGCGCATGTGCGAAGGAACTTTCCACTTGTTGTGCTCTGCCTCTCCCGTGGCATCATATGAGTAACAGCCAATCAGGGACTGACACATCCTAAGCGGAGAACAGTTTCCTATATAAGCGATGGGTTTCTGCTGTTTGGGGTCTCCATTTTACTTGTCGTAAGCTTATGCTCTCCCTCTTAAGACGCATTAAAGCTTTACTGCAGAAGGATCCTGTGTGTGCAGCGTCGTTCTTGCTGGCGAGACGGTAATGCGAGTCACAACATTTTCCTTATGAACATGATTATCTGTTCCCAACTAAAAATGACCATCCACATGTGACTTGCTCTCATTTGCATTTACTACTCTTATCATGGTAGGATGCACTTGGTGCTGAATTCAGACAATGGGCCACCGTGACAAGTGACTAGGATCAGCACTGAATGAAGCATTACTGTTCTAGTTTTATAAACAAACTAAGCCTCTGAGTAGTCAACTGACTTGCTCAATATCACAAAGCTGGGATTAGCCCCATCTGTCCAAGGTCATTTAGTTATCTATAATTTTCTTTGTTACCATCATAAAGAACATAACTTAGACTCTAGATCAGTGCCTTCAAATGATCTGTTCTCAGTCTCTGGAACAATCTTGAAATGGTGAGACAATAAAAAGCAAAATCTATGCACTTTCTGCATAATCTTTACATTATCATAATACACCTAAAGCACATTTTTTTCTTGTAACCAGGAGGAATTATAGGTTCAAGGGAAAGACTTTCAGAGTAAGACTCTATACCAGCTATTTTTGGAGTTTTTGCCCAGAGCTTGGAGACCAGCATGAGTACACACATGGCAGTATCTTCAGAGTGTATTAAAGACATGACAGTGTGATAGGGGACCCAAGAGTCATTCTGTTGGGCTACAAACATGACTAAAGAACTTTCAGTGGCTCCTACTATTAACTTTGAGACTTTCCACAAGGCACAAAGTTTTGATCACCTCAGTTAGGCGACACTTACTGTGAGTCTCAAATCAGCTGCAGTCTACATACCCTGCCCCAATCCTCACCAATTGCATGTGGTTAGGTTTTAACCTTTTTTCTGTCTTTGTGGCAAATTCTATGACTGATGAAAAATTCCAGCATATTCCCAGACTCCATTAATGAACTTATCAATCTGCAGGAGTACTCTATAGATTTTTAAGCACATATGTGGGAAGGAAGCTAACGGGGTACAAAGCCATGCATCCTGGAACTTAGGCCTCTGATCTTAGGGCAGGAGTCTGCTTGTTGGCTTAGTGTCATGCCTTATTTTTCCAGTTTTTTCCTATAACAAAGCCTGCAAGGCAAACTACAGCAGTAAAAAGGCAACCATCTCCACGTTAGGTTTAGCTGTGTGTTATATCCCAGTGTCTTTTCAATGGAAGGATAGGTAAGGCATATAAGACTGCAGAAGAAACAGAAAGAAATGACACATGTCTGAGAAAGTTGAAATAAAATTTGCTTCGGCCCTTCCTCAATGTTATAAAGACAATAAACACTTGCTGGAGAGGGAGCCTCCCCCAGCAGAACTACTAAGAGGAGATTCTCAGATTGCTGAGATGTTTGCAAGTGGTGCAGGAGGTCTGAGGGCTGCTGCCTGCCTGAGTCATGGTATTTTGGGTTTCTCGTGATGCAGCTACTGTTGATCCATACTGCTCCTTTAGGCACTGTTCACCACACTCCTGTAACTAACCCCAACAAACTCATTGGTTCACAAGGTTAAACTTTGTCAGAAATGTCATTTTGGTCTGCTCTGGGTTCCCTATGTGTGGTGAATAGATAACATGCAACAGTCTACACCACCTCTGCTACTCTGGGCCCACTGCTGGTTCTGTTTGCCTTCCTGGATTTACTGGCCAAAGGCGATTCCTTTTGCTTTTATGGGTCATCCTAAAAGACACTGCTGTGGTCCCTGAGGTCTTCGTCTTATCTCATTGGGATGCTCATGTTTCCTTGCCACCCTCCTGCTAGCATGCTAGGGCTCTTCAGAGTCTGGTCCTCACCTGACCTATTCAAGGCTATGCTTCAGCTTTGTACTACTGAAACAACACCAATAAAATCAGAAGTTGGAAAACCAAGACATTTTGGGAGGGCATCTATTCACATATATGTGTGTGGTGGAGGAGCTTTGCCACTTCCACTATTCATTGTGACTATAGTTTTTGTGTTTTTCGTAATGATCACTGAAATATCCAGAATGAGAATGGAAATGGGGCCTCATTCCAGACCCCAAGGAGATAAGAAAATGATAGAGAACTTACTCTGTTTTTTAGAGATAGCCTTAAATGATTATATTATATTCATTTATTTTGTATGTTGAGGTCAGTGTACAATGTTTGGGAATGGGATCTCTCTTACCATGAGAGTTCTAGCAGTCAGACTCAGCTTGTCAATTTTGGTAGCAAGCACAAAGTTAATGATTATAATAATATTTTCATATGTGCTTTCTCCAGACATTGAGAGCATACACAAGACTTATATAAATATGTAAATTAATAGCAGACTATTTTACCTTACTGCTAACATCATTAACACGGGCTTCAAACCTTTATAGACCCACAATTGACTCAGATCTCAATTAGGCAAGCTCTGGCTTTAAGCAAAAGTAAAATCAAAAGTAATGAAATGGTGACTAACAAGCCTGTATAAATCTGTGCTGGTTTCTGTGTCTGAGATGAATTATGAGTTTGAGTTTTACAGTGTGGCTTTAAAACATTACTTTTGTTCTTTCATAGATATTTGAGAAAAAAATCTAAGTATGTAAAATTCCTGCTTTTCTTGTGTTGTTTTAATTGTCAACTTGGCTCAGGACATTTCCTTTGAGACTAGGCTCTTCTGGGGCATTGCCTAGATCAGATGGGTTTGTGGACATGTCTGAGGTGATTCTCTTGACTGTTAGTTGATGTAGGAGAGCACATCCTACCTGGAATGGCACATTCCTGGGCAGGCAGTCTTGTGCTGTACTAGGAAAGCTAGCTGAACCCAAACCTAGTGCTAACCAGCAAGCGGTGCTCCCACAGGATTTCTGCTTCAGTTCCTTCCTTAAACTACCTTAATAGCATTCTGTGACCTCGAAATGTAAGCTAAATAAATCCTTTCCTCCCTTAAGTGGCTTTCCTCTAAATGTTTCATCACAGTAACAGAAAGGAAACCAGAGCACTGTCCTATATTATGTATTGCTTTTCCTTTCTTCTCATTCTTTACCTGCCTCCTTGTGGTTCTTTCACAACTGTTCTTCTTCCTTACTGCCTCAGTTGATCCTTGCTGTTTTCTCTCATGAGGTGAAGTCTCAGGCAGCAACAAAAGCATTATTCATGCACCAGATGCCAAGTCCCATTAGGAGGCTGGTGTCATATGAAAGGAGTAGGGCTAGGGATGAAGACTCATAAGTAATCTATTTACTGTTTCTGAACTTTATCCTCTTTGGCAAAAGTGAGGACATCAGGCTTTCTTGGCAGCACTGCTTCTGAGAAGATTAAATGTGATGACACATAAAGGATTCAGCGGTTATCAGAGTCCTGTAAATGATCATTCACTTTCTTTTTCAAATGTCCATGTTGTTAATATATTCTCATTTTTCTGGCAGACAGATATGATTTCTGTAATCTTTAGAAATCATTACTCTTAGATAGTGTTTTCTTCTTTATAAGTGGTACTCATAACTATAAGTGCTCCTGTCATTGAGGATGGAGTGGCCCACAAATAATGAACTTGTTACAAGTTCTGTCCTGGTATGATACACTTGAGTGAGCTTTGAAAATTATGGATGGCTGGATTAATTCTTTATGCAGTCAACTCTGGAACTCAGGGTGCGGTAAGTGAGAAAAGAGAGTTGCTCAACATTGTTCTGTAATACAGTGACTTACTCTAAAGAACTTTAAGGCCAAAGGGAAAGGGTTCTGAGAGTTTGGGGGAGATCTCAAGGGAATCCAGGTTATAGTCAGTGTGCAGATATCAGACAGTCAAAAGGAGACTAGATAACCTATGGATAAATTATATCTCTGGTCTGGTATTTGCAATCCATTTAGGGGTGAAAAACATATTGTAAGGAGCTGAAAAAAATGAACCTGAGTTGGATTCTCTAAAATCCACATGAAAAACACAAGTATTGTTTCTTGCAGTTGTAATGTTGGCACTGGGATTGAGGAATAGAGATGGAGACAGTTGTATCTTTGGAGATCACTTGCCCTTAAAAATGAATCTTTTAGTTCAAGGTAAAACTTAGCTATCCTGTACTAAATCCCAATGTGAGTGGTACCAGAGGAATGCCATTTGAAATGGTCCCCTATTGCCCACATCCATGCACACACACACACTTGTACAACATCAGGCATGATCCTATCCACACACACGTGAATAAACAAAGCACATAAAAAAGCAGCAGATATAAGCTGATTGTGAAGGATCTGAAACCTCTCTGTAAGGCTAGAGACTGAAAATATCAACAGTTTACACTAGTGTAAGTTTTTCTGCTGCCACCTGGATGTTTAAAGATCCATTTGCAATCTCACACCTTTAACAACAGTGTATTATGCAAGTAGACAACTGCTCATAACTAGATGACATATTATGTCCTACTAAAATTTGACAAAAAGTAAAATAAAATGTGATATGAGATAAAAATTAGATTAAAAGAATCAAGAAAAGTGTACAACCCGGTTTATCTCAATAATGGCAAAATGTTTTGAGAAATATTTTTTAAATGATTGAAACCTAGAGGATAACTATACAAATAATAACTTGTCACCAAGATGGAAATGAAACCTAAAGGAACTTAGCACCAGTCAATACTTTAAAAGACAAAAGGGAAATATGGCACATGCCTTTAAATACAGCACTCAAGAGGCAGAGGCAGGCAAATCTCTGAGTTTAAGAACATCCTGGTCTATAAAGTTAGTCCTGGACAGCCAAGGCTACACAGAGAAACAACAAACAAAAAAACAAACAAAACAAAAAGCAAACAAAAAATCAATAGATAAAAATTAAATATCCAATGAAATACCTAAATATTATTACTGATAAATAATTTTAGCAAATTAAAAGCAGATCATTGTATTAGTTATGTGTCTTGTTGCTGTGACCAGATACATAACAGGCTTCACTTTATTTTAATTTTATTCTTATTTTTTGTTTTTTTTTTCCAAGACAGGGTCTCTCTGTGTAGCCTTGTCTATCCTGGACTCACTTTGTAGACCAGGTTGGCCTCAAACTCACAGTGATCAGCCTGCCTCTGCCTCCTGAGTGCTGGGCTTAAAGGCATGTGCCACCACACCTGGCTCAGGCTTCACTTTAACGAGGAACAAATTTATATTTTTGCTACAGCTTGTTGGCACAGATCATTTCAGTAGAGGATACAGAGGGATGCAAGAGTGAGGAAGTCCCTTACATGATATCTGCAGTCAAGAAGCAGAGGCAGAAGGATGGCAGTACTTATCTAGCACTGTCCTTTTTATTCAGTCCAGAACCCCATCTTTTGCTACCCACATTCAAAGTGGGTCTTTCCTACTCACTTGAACTTTTTTGCAATATCCCATAGGTACAATCAGAGATGTCTGCCCTTAGTGATTTTAATCCTACTCAAGGTGAAAATGAGCATGAACCATCAGAGGTGTGTATAATCTTTAATGATGACATGTTCAAATCATTTTCTTAAAATTTAGACCCTATAATAGACTAAAAATATTAAGTACAAACACCCATCAGATCATCAAACTAATAAATATATCAATGAATGACCATGAAAATTGAGGAACCAATTGTCTTATCTATGAAAAATATTTAGCATCCTCTATCATCATGGAAATAAAATTAAAAGTTTATTAAAATTTCATATCACCCTAGTAAGTCATTATGAAGGAAGAAAAATTGGTAGCAAAAATGTGGGGAAGCTGCCCTTACACACTGCTTACAGGAACATAGAGGGTTATAATCACTCTGAAAATAGAGACGGAAGTTCCTTGTAAAGGTAACAATATGGCTAACATACGATGCAGCTACACTACTAGAAAAATTTCCAAGGCATCTTAGTCAGTATGCACAGATGGACTTGCACACCTGTGTTTATGTAGCAGCATTTATAATTGGCAACACTTGGAATCAGCTTTAATTTTTAGCACCAAAAGAGTGGGTGTAGAAAACAGGGTCTATATGCACACTGCAGTTCTATTCAGCTATGAAGAAAAATGGAATTATATGAGTGACATGAAAATGGATCGAACTAGATATTATCATAGTGAATAGAATACTCTAGAAGCAGAAAGATAGATACTAATACAGAATCTATATGTTGCAGGACATGATACCAGGAGGTTACTAAGGAAAGGACTGTAAGGGATAATACTGAAGAAGAAGACTGAGCCTCCCCATGCTGTGTAAATATGCACACTCATGGAGATGTGTCCCGATACAGGTATGCTCCTGCACACATTTGAACATACACAAAAAGTAAGTATGTAGATACTTATGAACTGATTTGAAGTCTGCAACACCAGCTCCTGTCATTTACACAGGCCACTCCACCTACCATTCTCCCTGTGCCATTATTTGTAGGAGGAACGTGAGTTTCTAGATTCTCTTTCAGAGAAAAATCTTGCAAAAGCCATGGTAGAAACATTATGCAGACAATATTGTCTCTGGAGCAATAAATATGAGATGGACAACAAACCTCTCAGAGTCTTCTAGTTCTTTTTACTGTAAAGAATCCTGTGTCCCCTGGGGTATATGACCTTGGACAACCATAGTGTGTCTCTTGTGCATTTTGTATTTCTCTCCATTCTTTAGTCTTTTCAAATGTCTTTTTGAAGTGTTTTTATAATATTTTGACATATTTTGATAAATTTTTTCCAAATGCTTCTCTACTAAATTTCTTATTCAGTCATTTGCTAGTTTATTAATATAAGATGGCATGCATTTTATATGTCATGTCTTTTAAAATGTTCTGTGATTGTTTACAATGGAAGCTGTAGATTCTGTCCAGGACCTTTTCATTTTAAAATAATCCTGATGACAGTTCATAAAACATGTCATGCTTTTGTGACAGTTGTCTTCTCTCTGTTATTTGGCACCATGAATAAACGTGCTGTCCTAACATGGAGAGAGACAAGCCTCTGCACTTGCCTATAAGAGACCTTTTAGCTTATGTTAAATGAACTGTAAAGATGCACCCTAAATGTGTGCAGCACCATCACATGGACTGGGGACCTGGACTGCATAAACGGGAGAATATGAGCTGAGCACCTGCAGATATACTCTGACCAGCTGTCCCACAGTCTTGCTACCCTGCCTCCCTCACAATTGGGGACTGTACCTTCTACCTATGAGCCAGAATAAACAAATCATTTCTTCCTTAAGTTGCCTTTGCCAGGTCACAACAATGATAAAAGTAACTGATACACAGAACAGTAGTAGAAATGTCTGGCAGGACTGCCACAATCAGGGGTCATTTCTGTAACTTCTTCTTTTTCTACAAGTTGAGTCATCAGTCCTCAAACCAGCCTGCAACATGGGAATTACCATAATTACTGTGACACATGGAAACTGAGGTTCACAAAGGATAAAGTGTTAGCCAGGAAGTAAAAAGGTATAATTCCAAAGTCTTTCTCTCTCTCTTTCAAATGCATCACATGAATTCCTTGTTTATCACAGCCAGGCACCAGGATTTTACCTAAAACAGGACTCTATTAACTCATCTGCGGAAGTAGTGTCTCTGACACTTTAAGCTATTGTACACCAAGCTTGACATTTTATCTTCCCCTTAGACATTTATCAACTCACTATTTCCTGATCAAGAAAAATATGTTGCTAATTTTATTTAATATCGTGTTCACTTTAAAAATGGGTGGACATTAAAAGATGAAAAAGAACTGTGATTTCAGCTCCTCTGTTGAAACCCCATATTTCAGAGTAACATGAGATGATTGGTTTACATATTAGTATTCAATTTTTGAAGTTTTTGAGAAATTTTTCTTTCAAGAATATCATAGCATTTGTGCAGTTCTTTAGTAAAATCATTAAATGAGGGGCTGAAAAGATTGGCTTATTGGGTAAAAGCACTTATTGTACAAGCATACAGACCTGAATTTGAGTGAGTGTGTGTGTGTGTGTGTGTGTTCTGTGTGTGTGTGTGTGTGTGTGTGTGTGTGTGTGTTTACCAGTGGTGTCTTAGAGATGACATTGCATCCACTAGAGCTGGAGTTAGAAGTGGTTGTGAGCTGCCTGGCATGGGTGGAGGAATCTGAATGTGCAGTCCTACCGCTTCCTTTTTGTGAATCACATTTCACTGGATTTTGGGTCGTTCCTTTGCATCTGATCTATAAAGCTACCTTCAGGAATGCAGGGTTATTGTCAATTAACTGTGAGAGGATCTTCATTGTGCAATCCTGGTCCACAGGTAGCGTTTGTGTGCCTATAACTTATACCTGTCTAGGCCCACAAAGGAACTGAATGCATCATCCCCAAAAGTGTTCCCATGGCAAAGTGTTAAAATCTCCCTGGCTTCTGCTTACTTCATCAGGTAATTTCAGTCTCTGACTCTCTCTGCCAGCTGGCTCTCCAGCAGAGGCCCATCCCTGATCTCATACACTGTTCTCTGCTTCTTGCCAGGGTACTAAGTGGCAGGTGAATTTTCATTGCTGTTTAAATAGAGAGTATTGATTTCAATAAGACTGAGCCATTTTAACATGCTTTTTTATACCTTTTCAAGTTTTCTTTTCCTGGAAATTTCTTTGAATTCCCGACTCATTTGTCTATTGCTGTGCTTGTATTTTCGATCATGACTTAATGTTTGGACTTCTTCCATAGTTTATAAACAATCTCTTCTGAACTAGGACACAATGAATAACATCTGCTATTCTGTGTCCCATCAGTTAATTTTTCCCATTGAGCCCAAAATGAAGAAAATTATTGTCCCAGTTTCATTTTTGTTACAGTGATGAACACTTTGAAAGATGAATATTTAGCTTATAATTTTGGGTCATTGTCTCCTCTTTGGGGAAGTCAAGGCAAGATCTTAAAACATCATACCTCTTATTCATGCAATATTGCTACAACTATCATGATAAAATGTTACATAAAACACACTATAATAATGTGTTATATTGTTAATTGAAAATTCTTAAGATGTAGCAACCTAGTAAATCAAATTGCTAACTGATTTGAATAAAAGGGAAAGTATTGTTCAATATTTGTAATGACTTGTCATCCTCTGAAGTAATCAGAGAGACCATGGATACATCCTCATCAAATAATCACCTTTTCCAAAGGAGAAGGCTGGGCTCCACCTAGTTACCTAGACACATATACTGTTCACAGAGAATCTAATCTCTGGCAGTACTGTGGATGATGTAGGTCTTTAATAGCACTGCAGGTACCTGTTCCTTCATGTGCTTCTCCATAGCTGGCCTGCCCTGATGTGTGAATCACCCATTTCAGAAAATGGTACAAAGAATGTTTACTCTCTGAGGAGTAAGTAATCTTGAGGTTGGCAGGGAGGTTGCTTGAAATGAAGTGATATTAAAGCATCATGTGTGTTCTGAAGCACACAAAATATTCAGGCAACAACCAGGAGCTGGGGTAAGGGAGAAAAGTAGAGCACTGGTGGTGTCCAGGCTCAAAGGTGTTATCAGAAAGATACCAGCATAGTTCATCTGTAGTCTGTGCTCAAGGGCCACTCAGGGTCATCTTGAATACCACATTCAGGGTCACCTTCTCTCCCCTTACCCTACCATTTCTTTTTCCCCAAGGCACAACTAAACATATTCTAACCTGTCAGGATAAATCTCAGAAAAATTATCAAGGATTAGTGAAAAATTAGGATTTGAATTTTATAAGTAGACTGTGAAATAGATAAAAGACACTATGAAAATAAAACATGGATTCCTGAGGTATACAATGAGATATTATTTGCCAAGTGAAAGGCTAGTAGCTCAGTGTTTTCCTAATCATAACTTGCTTGCTTTTCAAGAGATGAGCCAGAGCATTGAAGCATCAGTCTCGTATTTTGTATGATTTGATGTCACCTCAATTCTTAAAATATCCTGTGAGTCAGACTTTTCATTCATGCACCAAATGCCTATTGAGTACCCTTTTCTCTCCAATACAGCCCTGAATGCTTAGCCACAGAAATGCTAAAAGAAGCAGAAATTCCTGTTGAAATATTCTCACTTTGTGTATGAGACCAAATGTGAACAGTGGATCTAAACATATCAATTAGATGTCATAGATTCAACTCTGTCATAGATTCAAAGTCATATGTTGCTCAGTATGTGAGTCTTTGATACATAAAAATGAAGTCCTGACTTCAATTATTAGCTTCCTCATTAATGCCAGGCCTGCAGTTGCTCATCTGTAATCTCAACACTGGAAGTAGAGACAGGAGGAGTCTTGCGACTTGATCACCTTCTGAATCGATAATATACAGGTCTAGATAAACTGGTGAGCTACAAGTCAAATAAGATGAGGGGAGATTAAGGAAGACTCACTGTGTTTACTGCTAGTGTTTAGATAATCACATGTAGAAACACAATTGTGCAAATACAAGAGCATATACTCATACGTACCACACACATATACATAGATACATATACACACATGTACACAGAGGGGGAGAGAGAGAGAGAGAGAGAGAGAGAGAGAGAGAGAGAGAGAGAGAGAGAGAGAGAGAGATGAGAGAGAGAGAGAGAGAGAGGAGAGAGAGGGAGAGAGAGAGAGAGAGAGAGAGAGAGAGAGAGAGAGAGAGAGAGAGAGAGAGAGGTTGAAGTCCAACATTCTAACTTTGAGTGGAAGCAGTCTGTGTAGATCTTTTGTTTGCTTTTTGTTTTGTTTAGTATTTGGGTTTTTTGTTTTGTTTTATTTTTGTTTTTTTAAACAGAGTTTCTCTGTGTAGCCTTGGCTTTCTTGGAAATCACTCTGTAGACCAGTCTGGCCTCACACTAACAGAGATCTATCTGCATCCGCCAATGCCACCCTCCCCTCCACTGCCCTGTATGCTGCTCGTGCCACCATCACCTGTCTTAGTCTGTGTTGATTTAATCAGGTGGTGGTTTGTGGTGTAGTGTTGAGAGAAGGTGCTAATCACATCACATGCTGATCCACACAGACACACAGATGGCAGAGGATAGAGGGAAAGATCAATATTAGACTTCTGCAAGTCATAGAAGGCCCAGAACTGCCAGGATGTGAAAGAAAAGGTGTGCTCTACCAGCATCTCTGAAAGAACCAGGGCCCTACCACCACCTTGATTCTAATGTTAGTCTTTAAACCTGGAGAATAGTGGTAACTTGTGGTATGATAGCTAATGTTGTCTTTCAACTCAACAGCATCTAAAACTGCTCAGTAGACAAACTTTTGGGCATGTGTAGAAGGTGCTTCTAGATTGGGTGAATTGAGATGAGAGGATCCCCCCTAAACATAGGCATTGCCATTCCATGCACTGGGATCCTGGAATGAATAAGGAGGAGAATGTGAGTTGAGCATGAGCATTCACCTCTGATTCCTGAATATGGATGCAATCTAACTAGCTGCCTCATACTTCTCCCACTCTTCCCTTTTATAACATGTGCTCAAACAGTGAGTAAAAATGAACCTTTACTTTTTTACATTATTTGTGTCAGGCATTCCATCACAACAATGAGAAAAATAACTAATACAAGCACATTGAGAGACGTAACACACCATATTCGCTAGACAACCATCATGTAGAGAAAAAGGAAATGCCAAAGCAAAGCTGAGGATAAGTGCTGGAAGCAGCAAAGGTAGAGAAACATTTCAGTTGGGTTGCAAGACAGGACTTGAAAAGAAATGTAGGCATGGAACTATGGGGAGGACTTCAGCATTAGCTATCAGATGGGGCTGAGAGTGAAAGGGTTGAAATGTAAGAACTGGGAATTTGCTTACCCTTGCAGGGGATTCATTTTGTGTTGAGACCCAGCAATGAGTGTATTATAATCTATTTGGTATTAGTTGCACAACTGGTTGGATTGGACATAGGAGCCAACATAGGAGCCAAGTGGCCACTAAAACACCACTGCCCTAACCTGGGAAATGGAAATAAAAGCCAAAGCTAGAACATTTGTCCAAGCACTGCAGAGAAGAGACAAGACAAGTTTCTGGTTACATGTTGAAAGTTGAGCCAATGTAATTTTCTTGGAGATTCTGTGTGGTTCACATGAGGAAGTGGGCAGTAGGCAAGATGGGCTCTGAGGTTTAGAATTTGACAACTGGTAAAAGGAAACTGCCAAAACTAAGAAGACATAAAAGCCTGCCAGTTAGGGAGTGTGGTGGAATTTTGCTCTGATATGTTGAGTGTGAAATATTGAATAGATACCAGTATCCATCAGATCACCATTAGGCAGCAGCTGATTCTCCCAAACACTAGGAGAATAGAACAGAGACACCGTCCTCAAATCATGGAGTGATAGAGTAAAGCTTGGTTCGGACAGTTCACTGTGGACTCTAGTCAGGGAGCTTCACTGGTGTATAGAGGCAGGCGGGCAGCCAGGAGTACAGCACCAGCCAGAGAGAAAGCACAGTGGCCATAGCATTCTCTAGGGAAAAGCAAGGTTTTTTTTTTCAGTTGTTGGGGCAGGGAAGGAATATGCCACACACATTCTGACCTCACACTTCTCCAGGTCTGTTATCTCTTGGGAAATAAACAAGCAGAAACAAGGAAGACATAAAAAGTGATTGATATAGTGCCATAGTTAACCCTGACTGTTAACCTGACGGGATTTAAAACTCACCCTGGAAACACATCTCTGAGTATATCTATGAAAATGCTTCTTAAAAGATTAATTGAAAAGGGAAGAAAGAAAGAAAGAAAGAAAGGAAAAAAAAAAAAAAAAAAAGGAAGTGCTACCCAAGCGAGATGCCTGGCATACAGAAAGACATCTGCTCTTCAGGGCTCATGACTCTGGTTCCAATTGCAAATGCAAACTGTCCAGCCACCTCTTCTTCCTACCACGGTCAGCTTATACAGAACACAAAATCCCAGCACAGAACCTTGACCTGTAATGCACTTAGTTTTCACAGAATTAAAGAATTGCATAGGCTTCAATCACAAGGTCTCATCCTCAGCCTTCAGTGTGAAAACTGAAGATGTAAAAAGCCTGCAGCATTCAAAAGAGGAAGGAAGGAGGCTTCACATTCTCCCTAAGTGAAGGACACTAATTTCTTTTTGTCCCTCTTTAGAAAACTTGTGGTGGAATCTATTAGAAAGTGAAACCTTCAAATCATAGCCTAGTGGCTAGTGCCTTACTGGCTGCCTTAGCCTGATGTCTCCATCTCAGTCTCTTCCATGCTTTCACATCAGAGAATACTGAGTGATTTGCAGTGAGTAGCCAGGTCTCTCTTCTCTCCTTGGCCTAGGAATGCTGTGCCTGCCCTCCCTCTCCTCGAATCTGTACCTCTGTTGTCACCTGAATATTTCACAGTAAGCCTAGTGAGTGTCACTCATGGTAAAAGTCTTTAAAGAATTCTGTCATCTTAGGTGACTGGGAAGGAAGAGAAGACATCAGTGAAAGTACCTGGAGACCAGAGGCTAGACCAGGAAAGGAAAAACTTTACCTTGCTTTTGTTGTGTGGAGCTCCTGATCAGCAAATTCAACCCCAACTTTCCCAGGCATCATTCTCTGTGGCTACACAGTGCCTGCAGTTCTCTGTCATAAAGCCTAGCTTCCTGATCATCTTTGAGGACATAGGTATGTCTTCTAACCTTCAGCTTGCTTTGCCCCTGCTGTGCTGTGTTGTCTGTCCAATGAATGAAAATTCTGAACTGGCATCATGTTACTTCACAACTACCTCACCTTTTAGTGCCCATTAGTAATTGTGATTGCATTATCTCGTTGTTGGGGTGATCTTTTTGTAGGCTTGTGAAGGTTGCCTCTTTATATCAATTGTTAATTCTGTACCACCACATAGCTGAGTACCCTCCGGGCCTTACATTTGTTATTTTAATTGCCCAACACCTGTATCATATTTGGTAAATACACACTTGCTTCATCTTCTGATTGGTCTAATAAAGAGCTGAATGGTCTTTAGCAAAGGCAAAAAAGAGAGGTGGAACTTCAGGACAGAGATAGGAACTCAGTGAAAGAATCAGGCAGAGGAGTCACCAGCTGGACACAGATAAAGAGAAAAGTGTTGCTGGGACTAAGATTGAGAGAGGTAATAGACCATACATCCAAATGTAGGCCAGGCCAGCATGGTCAGGTTAGAATAGCTAAAAATCTGCCCAGCTACAGTGCCTAAGCTTATAATAAATACAATAAGTCTTTGCTTCATTATTTACGAAGTGGTACTACAAAAAAGGTCCCATTTTACCTCATTTACTGGATCTCTTGAAATGGCCAAAGATTAGCATAAGCTTCTTTTCCTGCAGCAAAAGCATCCTAACGGCCTTTAAAGAATAGTTTCTTCAACAGTAACAGGGCCTAGAACACTGTCCTGTGCAGGCAGAGTTTTTTGTCTCTTGTCTTGATTTTAATTTTCCTCCTGTTACTTATATAACAATTATGGTATGACTCCAAATAGGACGTTTGATTGTCTGAACATAAAAAGTGTCACTTTTGTACTAATTATTTAAAAATAACCTATTTCAATTTTAAATTATTGCCACTGCTGTTCGAAGAGTAAAGAGAACAAGACAAGTATATTTGGGTCTGGAAATAAAAGCTGTGTAAAATATCAACAGTTCATCCAATGTTGGTTGTGGGAAGGATTATTTCTTTATAAAAGGTAACAGTACTTAGAAGCATCTAGGTATTATAAGAAAAGTGAAGAAGAGGCAGGGCAACAGCTCAATTGCTAAAGTACATTTTGCATGAACATTAGGATTTGACATAGATTCCCAGACTCCACATAAAATTGGAGGTCAAAATGGATTAACACACGTCCTGCCAAACCTGAGGACCCGAGTTTCATCCCTCAGACACATATGGTGGAAGAAGAGAATTGACTCTCACAAGTTGTCATTTGACCTCCACATATATGACATGATAAATGCACATACATATGTATAGTAATAAAAACACTGTTAAAAATTTAAAAACTGTGCTTAGTAGCACAGGAGTATAATCTTAGCACTGCTAGGGTGCTGACATGCATGTCCCTGGGCGTTGCTGGCTGGCCAGTCTGATCAACAGGGCAGTTCCAGGCCAAGTGAGACAGTTTCAAAGATCAAGGTGACTGACACTCTGAGGACATCATCCAAGGTTGACCTCAAGCCTCTGTATACAGATGTACATATGTGCAGGCACACCTATATGTATACATGTACCCACACACATGAATATGCAGATATAGAAAAGAAATAGAACAAGTCTGTGCCTAATTTTGATTTTATAACAACATGTTTAATTAAACAACATTTTCTCCAGTATGTAACTGGGTACGTTAAAACCTATTATTCTGAATACATTTTTAAGCAAATTCTGTTAACTTAAATATTAATTTCCCAATAAACATTTAAATCTATTCATTATATGAGTAGAAGAAAGAAATTCAGCTTATTTTGTATTTATAGAAATATTTCATCTTTAAATGAAAAGGGAGTCTGTGTTTATTTTCATTTTTAACTTGAGAATAATACTCAGGTACCCTAATTGCTTTTCAAAGTCATGTTTATCATGAAGATGCTGTCCTTTCTTGATGAGATAGCAAATAAAGGAGTTTGTCATGTAAGTATGCCTGAAAACTTGAGTTCAGTATCCATAATGTTCATAAGATCAAGCTTCAAGGACAGAATCAAATCCTCCTTGATGTTATGCCTGTGACATAGGTGACATATTGAAAGCATACTGCTTCCAATAATAAGTAAATTAATAATAATAATAATAATAATAATAATAATAATAATAATAATAATATCATGAACTATCTAGACATTAGCAAAGCAAGAAGGATTGCAATGACTGAACTCCAGAGACTAATACCACAGACACAGATGTACAGCATACAAAGGGAAACAACCTGTCTTTCCAGTTGAATGAAATAACATACCTATAACAATTTAACAAGATAGCTATTTCAGTCAATATCCATACGCATATATACAGTACTGTCTTCTGAAAGATTTTTCTGCATTTAAATGACAGCAAAAAATATCAACACTATATTTAATGAAATAAGTAAATGTCTGAGTTGTATGGTGGTAGGAAACCCAAGAAGAACCCTCACCTTGCCTGTAAGCCTAAGCTGTCAGTCAAGCTGCCCTCCTTACTGGTGTATTTCACTAGAAATGAACTTAACCATTTAGAGTGGATAATAAGACACTTCTCCTTGAGTCTTTGCTCTTTTTGCTTTTAAATTAGAGAAGGGCTGGTTTACAATAGTGATTTGGGATGAACTCAATGATCTCAATTGAAAAATAGTTACATAACTTGATTAACTAGCTATTGTAAGAGGATAAATCATAATAGAATATGCTTATGCTTGGATTTTATAATTTCTAACTTGAACTGTGGTTATCGGACATATGCAACAGGAAATAGGTAAGCTCTTGGTTAGGGGTTACTGACACAAGATAACAACATTTCAGCTCTTCTTAGTATTGACTGGGTTGGTCTGGCAGGTTTTTATTGATGTGAGTTGTCAAAGATTTTTGGAACTCTCAAGGTCTAAAAGAATTTAGTGAAAAGTTGTTTTGCAAATAAGCAACAGTTTTTAAAGGTGCATGCATAGAGCTGGGGAAAAGATTCAGCTGACCAAGTGTTTGCCCTACACACAGGGATATCTGCTTTCCATCCCCCTAGCATCCATGAAAAATGTTGGGCAGGCAGCATGATGTAAGGTAAGAAGTCTAAAATTTCAGAGTGAAAGCTGAAGTAAGTGCATCATCTCTTGGAAGCCAGTACTGTCAAGCTGACAGGATCTAAAAGAGGCTCCACATCTCTGCAAGAGAGTTTCTGGATTAGCGTGGTTGAGGTAGAAAGAATAACATTAAATGTGAAGAGTACCTCTAATGGACTGAGGTCATGGACTGAATAAACGAAAAAGTGAGCTGAGCTCCAGCATTCATCTCTTTCTGCTTCCTGACTTTGGATGCCATGTGACCTGCTGCCTTATGCTCCTGCTGCCATGCCTTCCCCACTGTGATGGACTGGACCCTCAAACTGTGAGACACAATGAATCCTTCCTTCCTTGTGTGCTTTTGTTGGAAATTTTGTGATAGCAATGAGTAATGCACTGAATTTTTATTTTTCTTATTTTTTGTCCCCCTGCCCTTGGACACCACATTTCTCCGTGTTGCCCTGGCTGTCATGGAACTCATTCTGTTGACCAGGCTAGCCTTAAACTCAGATATTTGCCTTCCTCTGCCTCTTGAGTTCTGGGATTAATGGTGTTCACTATCTTACCCAGCTAAACACAGAACAATTTACTAGGGAATATAGTGTCAGAAAATTTAGCAGTTAACAGTCTGCACCAATGAAGTCAAGAAATATACTTAGCATAAAATACCTACAGATGTATTACACATGAAGCCTACTGATAATTCCTATTGTTGATGATGCATTACTCATTAACAATGGCCAGATGGACCCCGCAGGTAGCTATATTGCTCTAAGTCTACACATATCAATACATAGTTTGAGAGAAGTGGATACTGGAAGCAAGTTCAATTTGTATGTCTCTTTGCTAGGATCATCATTTTGTTGAATGAGATTTTCTTTTCTCGTAGTAAATACTATTGTTATTCATTTATAATCTACAATGAATAAGATTATGGAATATTTGATTTTAAAGCAGGACACTTCATCCAATAAGTGTTCAATATGGATATGGCCATATTGACAAAAATTTTGCACTGGTATCCTCAGATCATATGTGAAGGTACCCATTTCTGAATACTGTTTATCTCTGCACCTCTTATAGGAATTTTGTGTATAAGTATGTGTGAATGTGCATGATGTATATGTAAACATGTGTTCGTGTGTGTGAAAGCACATATGAAAATAAATCTGGAGCCAGGTGGTAGTGACACATGCCTTTAATCCCGGCACTCGGGAGGCAGAGGCATGAGGATCGCTGTGAGTTCAAGGCCAGACGGGTCTACAAAGCGAATCCAGGACAGCCAAGGCTACACAGAGAGACCCTGTCTCGAAAAACCAAAAAGAAAAAAGAAAAAAGAAAAAAATAAATCTGGAGGCCAAAGGCCAACATCAAATATCTTGCTTAAGAGTCAATCTGTGGCACCAACCAAGGACAATATGTGCAGTCATCATCAAACTCCTACCTAGACCTAGCCCAGGGATAGAATATTCTCCACAGTTAAGTGGAGACTGAGGACTGACTTTCACACAAACTCTGGTCTTGCTTATTTGGCCATGTCCCCTTGATAAGGAGGCCCGAGAAATGGGAGGATGCATGGGATGGGATAACAATTGAAATGTAATATGAATGATTTTATTTTTCAATAAAAAAAGTTTTAAAAAAAAGAGTTTTCCACCTTACTTTATTGAGACAGAATCTCTACTGAACTTGTGGATTTGTCTAGGCAGCCTGGCAGGAAGCTCATGGGAACCTCTCTGCTCTTTCTCCTTACACTGGAGTTACAGATGTACCCTGACAAGTCATTTTCACTTTTATTTTTTATTTATTTTAATTTTTGGTCATGAGATCTAACTCAGGCCCTTATTCTTGTGTGACAGCCACATTAGTGACTGAAGCTTTTTCCCATACCATTCTTTTACAGAACCTTAAACAACAAATATTATTAGATTTGATTCATGAAACAGTTCCTCACTGTTAGACTTCTTTTCTGACTACACTAGACATTTGCTCATACAGATCATTGCCTCCTGTTACACTAATAATGGCTCACATGATATTCTTATTCAGACCACCACAGCATGATTGTCATGTATAAGAGATCTGCTAATCTGTTATCAGTGACCTTATGAATCTAAACTGAAGGTCTCTTTTAGAAATAAAGTAAAACAAAGTCTCCATAATCAAAGAGATTGCTCTTTTTGGTTGATCAAGGTATTAATTGTACTGATGGACAGATTGATCTTCATGTGGTTCCCCTAGAAAGCAGAGTGGGGCCTATCTCTGATAAGGACTTTCTTGCATGCTTTTCAATCACTTCTTCCTGGCAGGGCTGTTTTGCCAGGTCACCGTGGTAGAGGTTGCAATTTGGTGTGCTAGGATGGGCAAGTGGGGGAGGGGATCCCATTTTCTGAGGGGTAGGGGAAGGGAGAGGGAGGGTGGGAGTGGTAAAAGAGGAAGTATAGGGTTATTATTGGAAATGTAAAGTGAGTAGATAAATTAATTAATTAAAAAAGAAATTATATGAATTAAGAGTACCCATTTGCAGACATCTTTCACAGTTATATTCAGAATATCTCACTTCATTGATGTTCTATGGATCTCCCACCTCTGCCAGGTATAGGAACACTTGCCTATAATACCAGGTACTTGGGAGGCCAAATTGGCAGTATTATACATTCAAGGCTATCTGTGCACTTTGAGAAGAAAGTATGCTTAAATGTACTCCAAACAGAAAAAAAAAAATAAATAAATACAACGACTTGCTGTCAAAAAAAAACCCTTTAAGGTGACCTGATAACCAGAAAGCCAAAGATGGGACCAGAGCAGATCTGTATCTCACTAGAAGTCACCAGAGGGAAACTTCAGCATAGTTGCATGAGGACCATCAAGGCTATGTGCTTCCATGTTAGGAAACATCAGTATTGGTTCCTGGAGACACTTAAGCTAAAGAAGACTATGTGAAGATTGTGTGTGTGTGCTTGAGTGTGTGTGTAGTGTGTTCTCTCTATTATATATAAACACCCTAAGGCTAAAGGCTTTTTGTATTACTTCTTCTATATCTCTAACATGCCCAAAAGAAACAAACAGTGGCCAAATATTTGTTTCCTGACCAGTCAGAATGACATCAAAGGAGATGGATAAATGCTAAAGTGTTAACAGGCACATGTCCACACTCCAATAGCTCCTCACATGTGCACACTCACACAAAAGTATGTACAAAACAGAAACACACACATACACACACAGAGAGAAAGAAAGAGAGAAAGAGAGAGAGAGAGAGAGAGAGAGAGAGAGAGAGAGAGAGAGAGAGAGAGATTTGTGCTATTGATGTCATTTGTAGCAGAGTCCTTGCCTAACCTGGGTGAGTTTCTGATATTAACCTCAGCACCACTAATAAATAAGCTGTTAGGAATGTTTCTGTGCTCCAGGTCACCATCTCCAAAAGCTCCCACTCATTCTTCCCCTGTTTAATGTCTAGTCTTTTGCAGAGAATGGTGTGGCCATTTCCTTGTATTTGTCTCCACCTGGTTCTCCTCTCTGTGCTCATTCACATTCATTGATTGCATCTCGGTGGCCTTCTCTGCTCCATAATATGCCATCATCTTTGAGAATGATCTTCCATTGATTAAGTATCCTTTCAGCTGCTGAGACAATGCTTGCGGCTTCCAGCATTATTTACTTCGAACCTTATCTCAGACTGTGAATAAAAACTAGGACCCATCTTCAAATTTTTAACTTACTTTCAATCTAGGAAGGGAAGCCAAACTTGAAGCAGGATGTCTTAGTGCTACTGTTGCTGGGATGAGACACCATGACCAAAGCAACTTGGGAAGAAAAGGGTCTTTTTTGCATTATGTTTCCACATCACTGTTCATCACTGAAGGAAGTCAGGAATGGAACTCAAACGGGGCAGGAAACTAGAGATGGGAGCTGACTGCAGATGCCATGGAGGAGTACTGTGTATCACTTGCTTTTATTAGCTTGTTCATCTTGTTTTGTTATACAACACAGGACCACCATTACAGGATTGGTCCCACCCAAAATGGCACTGACTATCTTCTCATCAATCACTAATTAAGAAAATGTCCTGCCGGCCTGCCTACAATACAGTCTTATTGAGGCATTTTCTCAATTGGGGCTTTCTCCTTTCCTGATGATCCTGGCATGTGCCAAGCTGACATAAACTTGCCAGCACACAGAACCACCTCTAATTGAGTGATTTAATCTCAGATGGGTCAGCTGTGAAGTCGCTACAGGTCAGAAACCTTGATAAAAGTTATGGACATGAATAAATATTTAAAAACGTGAGAAACCTATGGGAGTACTGTGAGAGATCCTCACCAGTCTGCATACTGATGAGACATACTGATGTAGATGGTCTATAATACTAAACTCCCTCAATTTTCCACGCCAAGTTCATCACTAGTTTTTAGAATGCTGCCTCTAGCTGATCCCTTCACCATGTTTGTGACACATGGGTTCTAATGAACTCCTGGGTATTTTTTCAATATTTATTTATTTATTATTATGTATACAGTGCTCTGCCAGAAGAGGGCATCAGATCACATTATAGATGGTTGTGAGCCACCATGTGGTTGCTGGGAATTGAACTCATGATCTCTGGAAGAGCAGTCAGTGCTCTTAACCACGGAGCCGTCTTTCCAGCCCCAACTGCCAGGTATTTTGATTTATGACGGTAGACCTCTTTACCAGTTTCTGTTGAATAACTGCCATTCTCTCAGACTGTGTTTCCTAAAATGAAAGCCCTGATCCAATGTTCTGGATCTAAGCTTTGAGATAAGAAATAATTCTCATTGAAATCCTGGCTTCTTTGATGTAAGACAAGAACTCCTGAGCACGCTGCCAATAAATGCTGCTTGTCATCAGCTATGGATATACTTTAAGGATAACATCCATAAATATAGTAGAATAAAAACACAATATGCACTGTAAAGCAAGCATCCAGTAACATATAGAAAGAACTTTTCTCAAAGACCTTTCTCTTTTTTTAGGTTGTGCCCCTTTTTCTTAGGGAATCTGATTGAGTAAGGGAAAGCAGTGGAAAAGGAGCAGTGAGTGTCCTTCTGAAATCTGGACAATTTGTCACTGTCTTTCAGACACAGTGTTGATATGTTTCTCTATGTTGAAGATGTGCATGTGTGGTCATGTTTGCGAACATTGACATAGATATGCCATGATGTGTGTGAAGATCAGAGGACAGCCTCAAGTGTCAATCCTTACCCTCCACCTTATTTGAAGCAGGATCAACTCTATAGAGGATATCTAGCCTTGGAGCATCCAGAAGATCTGCTGCCTCTGTTTCCCATCTCCTAATAAGAGTTCTGGGATTCCAGAAGCCTGCTGTCAAGGCTGTGTTATCTGGTGGTAAAGATCCCAAACTCATCTCCTCCTCCTCCTCCTCTTTCTCCAACATTTGCCTTTGAAGAAAATGAGCACCTCTAGCACAAGGAGGAGATATGACTTAGAAGTGCATTACACAATGAGTTTGTGCTATGTCCTCATTAATTAGGTGCTGTGACAACTTCTGTATAGCTGAGTGAGGAAGAAAGAGAGGGGGATGGTGGAAATTTGAATTTACAGGAGGACTCTAATGGTCCCATAAGTGTGTGAGCCTTATTTGACTTGGCAGATTCGCATGTGACATATGACAGTGTGGATGCTACTACAGAAGAATGGAAAAAAATCATCTTATTAATAAAGTTTAACACAGACAGCAGGAAGATAAGTCTGTTGGAACACTTTGGGTAATGAATTCAACATAAAACAGGGAATGTGATCATGTACTTAGTCATTGCTGAAGATGAAGACAGATTAATGATGTGCATGTATATGTGCCCAGCATAAATGTCACCAAGAGATGTACTTGGTTTCAGGTGAAATGTGCCTCAAGGGGTGGGAAGTTGTCTCAATTGGAAAAGTGCTTGCCTTGAAGCACCTGAACCAGAATTGAGTCCTGAAAACCTACATAACAGCATCCAGGCATGGGAGTACACACTTGTAATCTCAGTGCTGGAGAGACAGAGACAGGCAGTTCTCCAGGGCATGCTGGCCAGCTACATTAGTCTACTACTTTGTGGCCAGTCTCAATAAAACCTTTCTCAAAAAGCAAGGTGAAAAGCACCTAAAAAATAACACCCAAGGTGGTTCTTTGTTCACTGCATGAAGACACACACTTGCATAGAAATAGATATGAACTCATACATAGGTATAAATACACAGAAATAAGTATACACATGAAACAAATTTCAATGTACATGTGAGTGTACAAAACTTATATTTAGATCGATTGAATCACCATTATGAAGAGATATTTTGGCATATGTATATATGAATACATAGCATGTTCATACTTTATAGATGTAAGTTTAGAAATACAGATAAATTGGTAAATTATCTGCTTGTAAACATAACACTGAGCAATAGAATATACATATGTGCATGTAAACAAAGTACACATACACAAAAACAACAGAACGCATTTCTTGTACTAACTGCTTTCAGAGTTGGTTCTTTTTCAGCACAGTTGACATCACCTAGTAAGTTGATAAACCTGAAGTATCTCAGAACTACTAGGTCCAACTGGATTTTAATACCTGATACTCAGCAAATAAACAAACAACAAACTAACAAATAATCTGGTGGATTATTCTGGTTTACACATAACCATGAATATCTCTTATAGTCAACACATAGAAAACAGACTTCATACACATTTTATTTAGAGGAATATGCACATGTGCCTAATGCTACCAGTTGGATTTCATATTGAAAGGATTCATGGATACAATGCAATTGCTCATTAATGTTGGGCAGGTTAAGCAACTGGGGGACTAATTTGATTGACAAATTGAAAGACTTCACTCACACAACTCATTCCAGCATAGGGCAGAACCCAAAGAGAGACATAGGTACACTAAGTTCAAAAAATCTTAAAAGAAGCCAACTACTAAGCAGGGCGTCCTGTGAAAGCAAGTAGGAATCATATGTCAACATTCCTATTTAGCACTCAAAGAAAGAATAAGCAGGCTAGCAAGATAATACTTGATAGCCTACGACCATATAGGTGGGGGAGGAGGTCCCCTTCAGTCATAGACCTAGGGGACAGGAATAGGGTGAAAGCAGGAGGAAGGGAGGAATGTGAGGATACAAGTGATGGGATAACAACTGAGTTGTAATCTGAATAAATTAATAAAATTAAAACAAAAAATTAAAAAACAAAGTAGTGGTACCAACCCAGACGCAAAGCCTTCATCCTACAACTTGTCCTGCCTACAAGATAGGCTATGGCAATCGGGGCTTGGAATGGCCAGCAAATAACTGGTATAACTTGAAGCCCATGCCACAAAAGGGTGCTCATGCCTTACAGTGTCAGAAGTGCCAGAAACTGGAGCCTTGCACTCCAGAGACCTTGAGTAGAACCACAAACAAACTAGTCATGAAATGAGTAAATCAATAAATAAATAATAGATTTTCTGTTATACTCATAGAGGGTGCCTAGCTCAGTTGTCATCAGAGCGGCATCTTCCAACAACTGATAGAAGCAAATGCGGAGACACACAGGTAACTACTATGGAGAGCTTGGGAAACCCCACAGAAGATGGGGAGAAATAACTGTGGGAGTCAGAAGGGTTCAAGTATACCCAGAGAACATGCCCTATAATGTCAACTAAATGGGGCTCATAGAAGCTCACAGATACTGAAGTGACAATAACGGAGACTGCACTGGTCTGGACTAGGTCACCTGCATGTATGTTATGATTGTTTAGCTTGGGGATTCTGTAGTACTCTTAGCAGTAGGAATGTGGGTATCTCCGCCTCTTTGGCCTGCTGTTGGAACCCTTTTCCTTTTGCAAGGTTACCTTCTCCAGCATTGCTATGAAGCCTGTGTAGACTCTTTCTGCATCTTGTTATGCTATGTTTGGTTGATATCCCTGGGAGGCCTGTTCTTTTCTGAAAGGAAACAAATAAGTGGATCTTGGGGAGAGAGGAGGTAGAAAAGGAACTATGAAGGGTGGAGGGAGGAAAAACTGCTTTTAGGATGCATTGTATGAGAAAAGAATAAATAAAAAGAATAATGTATTCATAAATGTGTGTGTGTGTGTGTGTGTGTGTGTGTGTGTGTGTGTGTGTGTGTGTGTGTGTGTGTTTGAAGGTATGCCATGTATGTAGAGGTGCCATGCATGACCAGAAGAGGGCGACAAATCCTTTGGAGCCACCATTACAGTTGTTAGCCATGTGACCTGCCTCCTAGATTCTGAATTTGAGTCCTTTGCAAAAGCAGGAAGTGATCTTAATCTTCTGAGCCATGTCTCTGAAATGATGCATGTTTGAGAGCTTGGATATGAGACCCAGGGGATTCTAATACGGCTTTGTGTCTGAGGTATTCTTAAAACAGTATCTGGGGTACTGTTAGCTGTTCCACATTTATTGCTCCAAAATTAATGTTAAGATTCTGTTTCTTTAGTGTGGGTGATGTTCCATTCTGCACTTTTTATGGGACAAACAGAACATCCTCTAAATAGTCCCATCTCAACAGTTTAGTCTTAGCTTTGGTTGTTTTAAACACACTTCCACATGCTTCCTCGAGGCATGGAATAAAAAGGGCCTAAGATCCAAGGTATGTTAGGTACCATAAGATCAGAGATTCTTGTGCTATTTCCAGGTTGTCAACATTATTCTGCTAATCACATATCGTCAATGCCAAATAAGATCACATAGGTTTCTTAGAACAAGGTACAGATTCACCTGCCACCTCTGGTAACTTTCAGTTTAGTGTAACTACAAAAGATAAACCAAGCAAGCTCTCCGAGATAAGTGATGCAGCAGACTAAATTATATTGACCCTGAGTAGCAGAGAAGTCAAGTGTGGACAGCAAAACTTCTGTGAGAAAATGCAGGTTTATGAAGACATTCGACTAACAAAGAGTATATCATCAGAGGAAAGAAATCAGAGCTCTTCATTGTACTGATTTCCTTATCTGTCACTTTGACTTAAATATTAATGACTTTTGACAATAAAACCATTGAAGTAATACCTATGTCAAGACTGATATGGTCAAATCATAACAAGGGCACTAAATGTGTGTACATTTGAGAGATTGGGCCTGAGACCCAAGAGAACTAGCAAGCCCTTGTATCCTTGGTGTTCTTATGACACCATCTACTCTGCAGGATAGACCAGCACACATACATCTACTCATCAAAGCAACAGATGTCTACATCATATGACCAAGACTGCAGTGCTGGAACACTAACACTGCCCATTCATCTGAAAATACTTCCAAATAAAACATAAAAAGAGCTTTTCTCTGCAGGTTTTAACTTTCTGTATCCTTATAATAAATAGATATACATCCTGAATACCAGCCTCAGCTTGTATGCATTTGAATTTTAACAACATGAATCTAAAATTGGTCTTTTTCTCCAATTCATCTTCTATACTGCCACTAGGATGAAGCTGGGGGATTTAATGCCTAAAAAATGCAGGAACCCTATTGAAACTTGACTTTCAGTCTAACAACAAATATTTTTCTTTTTAGTATATATATATGCCCCAGACAAGATTTAGAGCAGGGTTATTCTTAAAATAATTATCACTTATTTATATAAAATTTAACTGCAGATTATATGATTATCTTATTTTAGTTGACTTGCTTGCTAATTTAAGCTTTCCTCTGATTTTATCCAAAGGTTCAGTCAAAGATTTCATTTTTCTATTTTTTTTTTTTTGAGAAATGGTCTCATTATATATGTCTGGGTGTCCCCTTGTAGACCAGCCTAATCTTGGACTTGTAGGGATCTTTTTGCTTTTGCCTTCTAAGTGTTGGAGTTAAAGACCTGTGCTACCAAGTCTAGTTACTTTTTTAAAATTATGAGTATATAAATGTTCCTTAACATGGGTTTATGAACATGGCAGTGTCCTCAGAGGCCACAAAGAAAGCACTGGAAGTGCAGTTATAGGTCATTGTGAGCCACCTGACATAAGTGGCACCACCAAACACTCTTCCTGTGCAAGAGCAGTATGTCATCTCAACTGATGAGCCATCTCTTCACCTCCATTCCCAACTCTGTAAATCCTCAAACTTTTCAAACCCGGGAAGGTTTATTTCTCAGATATGAAAACTCAGTGTGTGTATGATCTAGCCACTGTGTTTGAGGGCTCTGAACTTGACTGTCAGTCCTGTGAATGAGTTTTGATCCATATTGCTGTTTGTTCTTTAAATCTGTTTTTATGTCCTTTGCAACACTTCATAGTCCCATCGAGTATGACATCCTCTGAAATCTTTTCTGTGTCCTGGTGTGAATGAATTTTCTTTCTATTCTGTGTTATAAAACCTGAGCATCTCTCTGCCTGAGACATAATCACACCATCTGTTATTTTCACCCACTAATTTGTTACCCCACTTTGATCTTGAACACCTTGAAATGGAGAAGTCACCTTTCACTCTGTGACTCCCAAATTCTTAGCTTCCTTTCATGGTACGTTTATGGGAAAAAAGGATTTTAAGTGAATGTACAAATGTTAACCTTATGATAGTGATTTATAAGGAAATATTAGAAAGGGGCCATGGTGTTTGCAATAAAACAGTTTGTGCTTTATCTTAGTCTTAGAAAGAGAATGAATAAAGTGTGTTAGACTCTGTGAGTGAACTGATTAATATTATGGATAGTGGTTTCTGAAAGGCAGCTGCTGAGCCCAACACAAGCCCAGAATCTTTTTACTACATTTTATATAATTAAAAAGGAAAATATTTTATTAGTTTCAAGGGTCCTCTAAAATAATTGACAACATAACTTAGGACAGACACACAGAATTTTTAAGATACTCCTTACCTTTGGATGTGTATTTATTACCCATCCACTTATCCTTTTCCAATAATAATTTAAATTCATTATTTGAAATTTTAATCCCTGTATATGAGGTATTATATATGTAGATATAATATATCTTGATCATATCTACTCCTCAGGCTCATGTAGGAATCTCTCTAGTACATGAAACAGATCTTTGTGTCATAACTATATTTGCATTCTTAAATATGTGTTTACCACTGGGCCCTATCAGTGCTGGCTATCTACTGCACACTGATGTGGCCTTACCAGTCACATCACCAGCAGCCTACCAGGAACCATGCCTCTAGAGAAAAGTGGCTTCTCACCAAGCAGCCATCAGTTGCCAATATCTCCTAAGTTTTTGTAGTTTCTTCTCTCTGTATTCTGGGAGTTTAATTTCCTTGATATTATATAGCTATGGAGAATTTATGCCTGCAGCAATCATGTCATGTCTAGAGGGCAGTATTTCACAGCATTCCTTCCTGTCCTCTGGCTTTTACATGCTTTTTAAAAACTGTCTCTGCTATCATCTCTGAGCTTTGAAGGAAGAGACTGATGTAGATATTTACAACTGAGTGCTCACAGTCATTTCTTTTCAGCCTTGTACATGGTTATAACCTTTTTTGTGGAATATTTTCTCTGTACCAATCACTGTGGTAGGGAATAGGAATTTTCAGCTGCCAAGAGCCACCCTGTTAAGGGAGCTCACTAGGCATGTGAGCTGTGTAGGAGGTGACCTGGTGTTTACAAGGTCTTGTACCATGATGCACTCCCAAACTGCTTCCAACATCTGACATGCTGTCAGGAGCCATGGACCTGGGGATGTCCAGGAGGCATGAGAGATCTCTGGAGGTGATCTGATATTTGCAAGGTCTGTATCATGATGTACCCCAGAATGGCCTCCAACCTCTGACTACCCTGTCAATTGTTCACTGCTGCATCTCTCTAAAGTCTGGCATTAGAGCCGGGCATGGTGGCGCATGCCTTTAATCCCAGCACCCAGGGAGGCAGAGGCAGGTGGATCACTGTGAGTCTAAGGCCAGCTTGGTCTACAAAGCAAGTCCAGGACAGCCAGGACTACATTCATGGCCAGCCCAGTCTACAAAGTGAGTCTAGGATAGCCAAATTACACAGAAAAACCCTGTCTTAAAAAACCAAACGTAAATACATCTGACATTGGTGTGAATTGTTATTTTCTGGGTACTTACCAGCTCTGATTGAGCAAACGTCCTACAGGATCTCATTGAAGATGTACTGTTTGTTATTCAGATGATTTAATCCCTGATTATGGAATTCCTGATTTTACTCAAATAGTTTTAAAAGTTAAAATTAGCTTATGGCTGTAATAAATACCTTTTTGGACCTCCAGATGCCTCACTAAGAATAGCCTTGTAGCAGATTTGTGGCTTCAAATAAGCCCCCATTCCAGATGGCATGAATGAATGAAGTTACTTAGAGATGTCTGAATTTACTCTGTTTCTTAGAGTGAAAGACAGATAAAATTATTGTCCTGAACTCATTATGAATTAAGAGATATCTGGATAATGTATAGTTAGGTCAATCCTACTTGATATGTTTTATACTCTTGTATGTTTTAGGCCCTATTAACTTTAGACCCTGTCAACCTTCATCATTCTGAACTCACTATGAACTTATGTAATGGATACATAGATAAGAAATGATTAGATTTAAAACATGTAACCTGATATGTTTTAGAATTCATCTGTTTTTGTGATTAATTGTACTCTTTTGACTATAAGGTAATTCCCTTTTCTCAGAAGTATATGTATTGTCTTCTACAATAAATGGGGCCTAACTTTAGTTGAAGTTAAGATGTCTGACTTCATCCACCTCTTCTCTTGATCCTTTTCTCTTGAATGTCTGTGCTGAAAATTGGAAACCTGACTTCAGTTGAAATCAAGATGCCTAATTGCATCTACCTTTTCTCTTGAATGTTTGTCTGTGAGTGGTTTATTTTCTATCTCTCTCTTATTTCTTACTTCACTGTAGATTTGCAAATAAGTTAGCAGACTCATGGCTTTTTAACCAGCCTAATTTACACCAACTTATTGGAGATCTCTGCAAAGAGGCCTATCTACAGATTAAAGAGCCTCCTTTTACCACCCCGGTGCAGTTTCTAGCCAGAAGCCTCTTTTACAGCCTCAGACATAAGACAATTGGGGTTAGTTTAAGTTCTCCTCACTGCCACAGTATAGCCAGTTCCTAGAGAAGAAATCTTAGGCTCTTTTTCCCATTTCCTTTTGCTTATTTCAATCCTGATTGGTTGCCTGAGCCTTCAGCTCTGGCCACCCAAGATATGAAGCAAACTGGAAGGGCATCCACATCCAGCACCAGAGGCCCTACCCTGGACCTCTTCCGAGCAGCAGCAGGACATTAACATTCAACCATAGAGAGTAAGTATTTATCATCTGAACGTACAAGGTAGAATGGGTAAATGCGTTGCTATTACCAAGTAATGAAGCATTGGAACCAAGTACAGAAATGAATAAGTAACATGTTAGATGATATTACATGTTGAGAGATGTACTTCTTAGTTCTTACTCTTTTCTGCTGATGAACAAAATATTTTATGCAGAAGATTTAAAAGAGGTGAAATGTAAATGTAAAGGTAGAATAATTTGCCTGGAATGGACAAAAACTGGAACAAATGCATTTCTGATTCAAAGGAATGCTGATGATGAAAGCTAATGTATATTTATCTGAACAAAGGACATGTGTGCAGGTCTGAGGAGATAGATAAGTCAGGAAAGTAATTGCTTTGCAATCAGGAGATCCTGAGTATGGTGCCCAAAATTTATGTAAAACTATCAATACATAGTAGTGTGCAATTGCCATCCTAGAATTTGTGAGGTGAAAAAAGAATGATAATTGGGATTTGCTGGCCAGTGAGTCCAGGCTCCTGAGCAAGTTACAGGTTAATAAGAAAACCTGTCTCTAAATAAAAAGAACAAAACAAGAGAGTACATTTCTGAGGGGGGCCTTCAGTCGTGAATGTGCACATGTGTGTGCAGGCACACAGATGCACAAATAAGCACATGTACAAATACACAAATATTTTTTATTTTGAGGAAAATGTGAAGAAGAGATGTTCAGCTTGATAAACAACATTTTATGAGAAACAGGAAAAGAACATACCACCCTCTTTGTCTCACTGGAAATGATAGATTAATCTGCTGACTGAAAACTCACAACTCTAAAAGTTTTGAGAACACTTCATAATGCTGAATCTACTTCTTCTAAAATGTAGATAATTGAATTGACAAAACTCAAGTTCAAACTATACTTAGCTGCTTGAATGACTTTCTTTCTAACCATTTTAGGATCATGGCACGCCCTTCTGTCACTTTGCCAAATTCTTAAGACAAAATATTCTAAATGCAATGATGTCTACTGGATAAATTAAGATCAAAGTGTGAAAGTTTTTATTTTGCTCAGTTTGTTAAGTCAGTCTGTTCTCATTTCCATTACATAGGCAATCCTGCCATAAAAACACAGGGCATGCTAGGCTTCAAATGCACATCAACAATCTGATTGGATCCTCCCAGAAGCCCATGCTGTACACAGAGGATGCACTGGCTTATTAACTCACAAGTGATGAACATCAGACATAAAAGGAAGGAGCTTTCAGCTGAAGTCATAGACTGGAGGTCAGAGCACAGCTGAATGAACCTTTGACAGGGAAACAAGGTAATTCTCCTGTTTGATTTGTTTATTAGGTAAGTTGCTTCAAGGGACATAGAATGAAAACATGCAAGATATGTTGATAACAAGAAAGAGAGGATGCAAACAATGAAATGGAAAAGAGAAACTTAAGATTCTACCTATGTGTCTAGAGTACACTATGCTCTGTAGTAAAGGAATTTGATTGTGTCCAATGGAAGGAATTTGTAAACAACCAAATTTTGACTCACAATCACATTAACAGTCCCAAGAGAATGTAACTTTTCATATGTATTATCCCAATGTATCCCAACTGTTGATTGAGTTCCCAAAGTAAGGTAAAATACTATTTACCTGTGACAGTTAATTTTGTTAGCTTTAAAAGATGTAGTAAGACATCTGGAAATGTCTGCATGGGAGTTTTTGAACTAAGCTAATTCACGTAGAAAGACATATCTTACATGGTGGCTGCATCAGTTCATGGTCTGTGTCCCAGACAGAATACAAAGAAAAAACTAAGCTGAACACCAGCATCCACCCACTTCCGCTTTCTGACTTTGAATGTGATGTAAGCAGCTTCCTTGGACTCCTACTGCCATGCATTCCCTCTCATGATGAAGCAGGCCACCAAGCTCTTAGCCTGAATCAATCTTGTTTCCTTGCTTTTTTCAGACATATTAGATCTGTTTTCATTGCAATGAAAAAAGTAATGAACACATTATTTAAAGAAATATCAAGGGTATCAGAAAAGACACATTGTTAAATTAAAAATATGAATCTACAATTTATATGGGACTAAAACAAAAATTTTGGTTGAAGGATCCACTAAAATGAACAATGAAAGGAAAGAAGCTATCAAGAGAAGGTGCTAAGTGGTCTCTATGTCTTACATACCAGAGCTTGTGTTATTGTCAGAGTTGAGGATAGGGCCAAGGGTGGTGCTTTTATGTCCATGAGCTGAGGCAACAAACATGTAAGAGACTTCCAAGTGGTACCATAATTATATTTTTAACTGTGAGGTGTGTGTGTGTGTGTGTGTGTGTGCGCGTATTTATAAATTTGTACATGCACAGATGAATGGACAATGTTGGGTGCTGATCATTGCTTTCCACAGCTTTAAAGTTTTCCTTTATTTTTTTATGTGTGTATGTGTTTTACATGCATATTTATATGTGCATCATATACAAATCTGATTCCCTAGGAGGGCACAAAAGAAAGTCAAATCGTCTGGGACTGGGATTAGAATTCTGATCCACTATGTGCATTCTAATAGTTAAATCTAGGCTCTGTAGAATACTACCAAGCATTCTAATCTTCTGAGCAATCTCTCTAGGCCTGACTTCCACGATGTTTTGAGATGCTGTGGCTATATTGTTTTCCATCTTCAGATGTCAGTCAGCTGGCCTTTTGGATTCATCTATGTCATTCTCACCAGAAGAGTGATGAAAATACAGATGGTAACCTGCTATCCTTCCTCTGAGTGCCACCAGGTCTCCCCCTCCACGGGACATGGTCAAATATGAGACACCAGAGTATGTGTAGAAGGATAGCAGGTTACCAAGAAGAGACTTGGTACCTTATGAGCATATAGAGGGGGAGGAAATTCCCCTCAGGAACAGTCATAGGGGAGGGGAATAAGAAGAAAATGGGAGGGAGGGAAAAATGGGAGGATACAAGGGATGGGGTAACCATTGAGATGTCACAAGAATAAATTA
Organism: Acomys russatus; assembly: GCF_903995435.1. NCBI lineage: Eukaryota > Metazoa > Chordata > Mammalia > Rodentia > Muridae > Acomys > Acomys russatus. Next base: position 10,076,755 of record NC_067142.1, read on the forward strand.
ATAAAAAATTGGGGAAAAAAATACTTCAGTTGAGCTAAGCTGTAAAATAAATAAATAAATAAATAAATAAATAAATAAGAAAGAAGAAAGAAAGAAAAGAAAAAAGAAAAGAAAATACAGATGGGCACTAGAGTGTCCAGATTTTACATGGCTTGTACAATTCTAATAAAGTCCTCATATTTGCACTGCAAATGCTTTACCATTGACCCATCTTTTCCCCCAGTATCACCATTCTTCAACTGATTTCCATCAGTTGTTGGCATTTGTTTCAGTGATATATGATAAAAAATTAATCTTGAATCTATATGTAGTTTTAATCTTAGCTAAATATTCAGAAATTTTGCATTTTATACCCAAGTTATGTAGATTTTCACCTTAGTTCCTTCCTACTTCCATTTTAGAATCAGAGCAGGTCTAAAACAATTCATAGAATGCAAAGTTTGATATCCCCAATGGGAAAGACAGAATGCAAATTAAATAAATTAAGGTGAAAGTATCTATTTCAAATATTTAGCCAGTACTTTCAGAAAACAAGCAGAAAATAGACTGTCCAGAATCTTATCTGATGTTTTCCTCTTTAATGCGTACAGGAAATTGATTTTCTGTGCTGGGAATTATCTCAGCCCTACAGGTCCTTTGAAGTCTTGTCCAGAACCATCATATATTTTTGTTTATTGTTTGTAATCTTCCAAAATATTATTTCAAAAAATTTATTGTTGGTGAAGGAGACCAGAAGCCAAGTGCTTTATCCTTAAATTAATACCCATTATAACCACCCAAACTATACCCCTACAAAGGAAATAAAAGTCCCACAGGTTTATTTTTTTTAACTACCCCTCCCAAGCAGGATTTTTTTAAGGAAATATATAATGTATATTATGAAATAACTTTGTCCTAAGGGACTGGAAATAAGCAGATGAATGGCCAACACCGCAGGAAAGCATCACCAATCCTATTAATCATGGGAAAGCCGCAGGCGCTGGATTTTAATAGTTGGAAACAGGCAGTACATTTGACTTTGGTTGAAGTGGAATCCCTGTTTCTACTCTGTTCAGGCTGCTGAACTGCATTTCATGTAATTAAAGGAAACAACTTGAAGGATGATTGCTCTTGGCTTGTGGAATTCAACAATAATGTGTGAGCTCTAAAAAGTGTTTTAACTTCATTGTTTTTCTCTGTGTCTGTGTCTCTGTGTCTCTGTATCTCTGTCTCTGTTTCTGTCTCTGTCTCTCTTTCTCTCACTATCTCTCTGTTTGTGTGCGTGTGCGTGTGCGTGTGTGTGTGTGTTTGCAGGAGAAAAAAGACAACAAGTTTTTCCACTTTGGCAAGTGGTATTGATCTGTTGTTGACCGTCTGAGTGTGTGTGATGTAAGATACTGAATGTGGAATCAGGTGTTTCAAAACCCATGGTGTGGACCTGTGATTGAGTTGGGTGTTAAGACAAACACCAAGTTTCATGTGTGTGTGCTTGTGTATAGTGGGGAGGGGCTAGGCCAGTGTGCCATGATACACATATGAAGCATGTGGAGATAAGGAGATAACACTGGAACTGATTCTCTTTTTCTGATTTTATATGGGTTCCATTTAGTTGATCAGGATGCCAGTCTCAGGCAGCAAATGTTATCACCAAGTGAGCCATCACGTAAGTATTCACCTCATCTTGAGACTAAGTTTCTCAAGGTTAGAATTCACCAAAAAGCCTGGGTACAGCTAACTAGAGAGAGCCTGATTTCTTCCTGGCTCTGCCTTACCAGTGCTGGGATTCACACACATGTCTGTGTACCTGGCTTTTTCATGTGGGCTTTGTTGTTCAAATGCAAGTCCAAGGGGCTTGAAAGGGAAGTATTTACCTAAGACATTCTCTTCATAACCCTAAGCCCAACATGTTTTGCAGGAGGACCTCTGACAGATGCAGAACCCCCAGGAGTTTGTTCTTATACTACTATTGCTGGCATCTATTGACCGTGACATAAGTCCTGTGATAATTAGCAAACTGACAACACATCCAAAGCTGGAAATCTAAGAATCTTAAAACTTTTCCTAAATATTTAGAGAAAACAAAGATGAACAACAGCAAAAACAAAACAAAACCAAAAAAAAAAAAAAAAAAAAAGGACTGTCACCCAAACAAAAATATCCAATACTGACTTACTATCTGAACAGTCACACCAACACAGACTTCACATTCAAATCTGAGACAGATTCTTGCCTTTGAGACACTAAGACCAGAGAGGATTGGCAATCTTTGAGCACTACAAGGAAATTAGTACTGAACACGCTCTAAGACTGTGAGACTGAACTGATCACTACAATTACTGTGGCAGGTAAGAACTGTCAATCATGTCCAAATTTTGCTCAGATTGACATAGGGTAGAAAAACTAGGAAAATCTGAGGGACGTACAATGAACACATGAAGGATGTGAGAGGAGAACAGCCCAGTGTGCCACCATGTCATGTCTTGCTGACCAAGTCGGGAAACTTTGGAAAATTCTGGTAAAGCCATTGTTACTGAGGTAACCCATGTTTTGTTATAGACACCCTCACCAAAGATGTCAAAAGCAACAAAAAAACAGTAGTCTTGCCTAAATAGTATGTAACCTTGAATATTCTTTCTAGTAAACTTAAACAATTTGCTAAATAAATTCAAGTTACTACCCTATTTCCTAAATTTTTTCCCCTTTCTGTCTTTTTCATGTGTATCTGGTGTGTGGAGTAAGTGCTTGCTCCAGCACACACATGAGCAGGTGCACATGTGTTCGCGTACTCTAGAGGTTGAAGTTGGGAATCCTCTTTCATTTCTTCCATCTTATTCTTTGAGACAAGTTCTCATACCATCACCCAGAGCTCACCAGTACTGCTGGTCTCACTAGCCAGCTAGCTTCAGATGACTTCTCACTCTACCTTTTGGGCAGGACTTACAGGCAGATCACCATACCCAACAGCCATTTACTTGGGTTCTGGGGATCTGAACCCTGTTCGTTGTGATTATAATAGTGAATGTGTAAATTATGCAGCATCTTCTAGCCCCAATTTTCTTCAAATTTAATCTTTTTTAAGTTAACTTTGACATGTAGCTTGAGAGACATTAACATCTCACCAAGCCCTGTTCTGTCCCAGAAGCCAAAATTCACCTATCCTTTGTATGACTGAATCTTCTACTAATCCCTGTGCTAAAGATCCACACTGATAAAGCCTTTTAGTAAGTCTCCAGTTCTACTTCATATGGATTTCCCTGAAATTCTCTCTTTTGCTAAAACCATGGCTCTTGCTTTTATCTGACTGGAGGTCTGAAAGGGGAAGGAAAATTTCTAGCTGCTACTGGGGATGTGGGGACCTGTACAAGTTAGGGTTATGCCTATGTTGCCAGTGATAAGGAGGAATAGACTTTAATAAGCATGCTCAGTCTAATTTGTAGCCCTAGTAAATGAATTATATCAAGTATAGGCTTATATCCAGTCCAATAGTTGTCAAATTAACAGGAAAAGGGAAGAGGCACCTGAGATGTCTTAGTAGGTAAGGATTCTTGCTATATCATGAATTTGCTCACTAGGAATCATGGCAGAAGGAGAGAACTGAGCTGAGGTCTATGACTTTTATTTACATGCTTTGGTATGTGTATACCCTCACTCACGGTGAGGGGGTACACAAATAAGTAAATGTAAAAAAGAAAAAAGAAAAGAAAAAAGAAATTATGCAGGAAGGCATATTGAAACTTGATTTTACAGCCTAGCAGATGCCCGGATTGGGTGGTGGTGTTAAATTTCACACACACAATGTGTTTAGTGTAAAGAGAAGCAACAATAAAGAAAGCTAGCTGCTTAGCATCTTCAGCAGCACAGGTGGTGTAAAGAATAGATTCTGGAGAAGATACACAAGGAGAAAAAAGTCAGCCATAAAACAGCAAAACAAACAGAGCAAAACAAAAGCAGTGAAACAAACATAAAAGAAGCAGCAACAGTGTGAACCTGTAGGGACATTAGCACTCATTCTGATTTTCTACTTTCAGAGAGATTCTTTGGACAGAGAGGGGGAAGGGATGGGAGGTAAGAGATAGGATGAGGGAGGGGAAAAGGAAGGGGGGAAAGGGAGAAAGGGAGGGAGGGAAGGATAGAGAGAGAGGGCTTATGTAGCATGTGTCACATGTGGGCATCTCTGTGAATCTGTACATGGCACAGAGTTAGCATTGATTAAAAATATCCATTACCTTGGCTGGTGATGGTTCACTGGGTAAAGTGTATGCCACTTACACAACAGAACCTGAGTTCAAATTTTCAGAATTCATTGAAAGCCAGAAAGAACAGTGAGCATCTGTAATCTTAGAATTTCTAGAGGAAGATAGGAAATGAAGTCAGGAAAAACTCTAGAAACACGTGGGCAGGCCAGCCTGGTGCAAATTGCAGGGAACAGGAGACCTTGTCCCCCACAGTGAATAACAACACTAGAGTTGTCTGCCGGAAATTTTTGGTATGTGCATGTGTACACCTGTACCCATATACCTGAAAACAAACACAAACACAGACACAGACACACACACACACACACACACACACACACACTTTTCTTCACAAACCGGTAACTGCTTACACATTATTAGCTCTATCCCTCTCTAATACAGTCTTTTTTTTAAGCCTGGGAATAGGCTTCCTGTTTTTTTAAATTAATCTATTCAGATTACAATTCAACTGTTATCCTCTCACTTGTATCCTCCCATTCCTTCCTCCGTTCCTCTTTTACCCTATTTCTCTCCCCTAGGTCTAAGATTCCCTAATTTTATTTGAAAGACAAAGCCATGCATGGAATACATGTCATACAGGTAGTTGAGGAAGAATTAATTCCAGCCCTGCTTGATTTCAGAGCCTAAGTTTTCTCAACACACTTTCTAATAAAAGTCTTGGCAGATGCTTTTTGAAAGGACAGAACAGCTGGGAGTTGCCCACTGTGAAGGAAGCCTGTCCTGCAGCACTGAACATCCTACCCCAGGAGTCATTTCACCATGGAGATGGAAGCACAACTTGTGCCACAACACAAGCTAATTCATGTCCCCTACTAACAATATGTGGAGCAAGGGTGCTGTTATTATGATGTGATCAATTGCTGGGCTTTGAGAGATCTAGCCAGGATGTGGGCACTGGGATGAGGAGGTGCGGGTCGGGGTCATGAAATGATTGAGGAGAAGAGACCAGGAAATGGAGAATTAAAGGATGTAGTAAGCTCTCTCAGCATCAAAAAAGTTTAACTCTCAAACAAAGGAGTATTATTATAAATTTAAAAAACTAAAACTACTCTAAGCAATAAGAAAGGTGCTTTTACACACAGCCTTGCTATGTAGTCCATGCTGGTCTCAGAGTCCAGGGCTCATGTGAGTCTCACATTTCAGTAGCCAAATCAGTGATGACGTATTTGCTTCTTAACTCAGCTGTAAAAACATTTTGAGAGTAGGTAAGATCATGGGGAATATAACACTAGAAACTGAATCGAAAAACTTCAATATTCATAACTATAAATATATATGCCTTTACTCATATACACATAAGTGATTAATCTACTTGTGTGGTATGTGTGCACATTCATACATATATCATAAATGTGTATAAACACATATACATATTTATATACAATATAAATTTAAATGGCATATTTAAATGCACGATAAGTAAGCATATAGCAAGCAAGGATAAATGTAAAAACCAAATTAAGAGCTCTGAAATAAACAAATATTAAATTGCTCTTATTCCAATATAATGTAATATAAAAGTGCATATTTTTTGTTTTGTTTTGTTTTGTTTTTTGCTTTTAGATTTTTGAGACAAGGTTTCTCTGTGTTGACATTGGCTGTCCTGGACTCACCTTGTAGACCAGGCTGACCTAGAACTCAGAGCCATCTGCTTGCTTCTGCTTCATGAGTGCTGGAATTAAAGGTGTGAGCCAACATGCTTTTTTAAAAAATGTAATTTATGAACTTCTAAAGTGAGCATTTTTACTTTTAAAACCAAACAAAATTACAAGTATCTTAGGAGCTCTTAATTTTAATAATTTATTCAAAATTGAGAGGGGAGTGGGAGAAAATTACTGTTACTTATCTTTACTAATGTGCTCTTTCAAAAATGTATACTGTAGGGAAGTAGACATTTAAAAAATATAAAGGAAATGAGAATGTTTATCAAATTCTGATAGAGAAAATTAAAGGTGTATACAGATATTTTAATTAGAAGCACTTTAGTGTACGTGAAAGGCACAGGCCATGAACAGGTTTTCTCCTAAACAAATGTGAGTGTAGTGCGTATCCTTTTACATATGTGCAATGATACGTGTGTTTGGAGGTATGAGTGTGTAAGCATGCATGTGGAAGGCCAAACTTAACATGAAGATTCTTCATTGGTCTACACCTTATTTACCAGAGTGGTATGTTCTTGTTTCTTTTTTGATGCTGTAATAGAAAAACCTAAAAGGAGCAACTTATGGGAAATGGGCTTATTTCAGTTTACAGTTCCAGGTTATAGTCTATCGTTGTGAGGCAATCAAGGCAGGAACTTCAAACACCTGGTCATATTACATCTCAGAAAACAGAAATGGACATATGCATGCTATCAGGCTTGCATTCTGCTTAGTTCTTCTGCTCATAGTTCAGGGACCCATGCCAAAGCAATGGTGCTAGTACAGTGTGATGGGTCTTCCCTCATGATCTAATTGACAGTCCCCTAAAAACATGACCACAGAACAAACACAGGCAGCCAATGCACCTTGACACTCTACCCTCATGATTGTAGGTTATGACATGATGACTACTGAAGCTAGTTATCACATGGGGCCTCTAAGCTTAACTCAGAGCTTGCTGGTACAGCGAGAAATTCTCCCTTATGAAAACTGGAATTACCATTGGGTTGCCTTGCCTGCCTCACATTTACATATGTCCTGGGTACCAGGACTTGCTACTTGTGTATCAGACACTCAAAGCACTGATACTTTCCTCAGCCCTGGTTTTGACAGCACAAGAACAAATGCACATAGCTTTGGACTGCAAAGTTGGCAAAAGAGTTTCTGGCTGTGACTTAAGTGAGGGACGCCATCACTGTAATGCAATTATTGAGAAGTAATGTAAAATCTGAACAGATTTGGCTGTTATAAAAGCTTTCTGGATCATTTTCTCAGAGAACCCTGCCTCAGTTTTTACCATCCATCTAACAAAAGCTTAACCTATACCTTAAAACAAGCATAGCAAGAAGAGCAGGCCCTTCCATGTAGCATCAGGGATCCTGGCACACAGTCCATTTCTATCATCTATGGTAAGGAAATTTGGGAATCTCAGACAAATATGCAACCTGTGTTTATGGCTCAGTCTCCAAGGCTCTTTTGAGATATCTCAATGAGCCCAGAGACTCTAGGATGCCTTTTTATATAACTCACTGCCCAGCCTATCATTCATAGTTCTATTATTCTCTCTGGCATCAGTCCTCACAGGGATCCATTCACTGCTCTTTTTTGTAGAGAATAGCTTAGATTAGCTGTATGCTGATGTTGTGCTATCCCAACTCTAAAGGATAAAAACAAAACAAGGACATTTTGCTGAGACTCACTTGAGTACTATGATTCAGAAGAAATTACTCTTCTGTATTTTATCTGTCTTTCCTCAAAGACATGGAGTAGTTTGACCAGTGGGAAGTGGAAAAGCACTCAGACAAAAGCCCGAAGGGCATCTGAAAGTACCAATGGAAGCATCTTTTCTTATTCCTGTTGTAACTCTAGGTTGTTTGAAAATCAATGTGCTGCTGTCTGTGTGACAGATTATTATATTTCTATGCAATTTGTGAATAAAAAATATCATACTTCATGGTGGCATAATGAAGATGAACACAGAAGTCAAGGGGCTCCTGAAGTGGCTGTTGGATCAGAGCGAGGCTGCCAACATCCCCTCTGTGTCATATTGGTCTGCTCAGGCAGACCAGGATGACTGATACAATATCATGTAGCAGGAAGGGACAATCCTGTGATCTGTAAACAGTGGCTTTCTGATTGTTGATTACTCTGTAATTGTCTGTGTCATTGAACATTTCCTACAATCGCTTATCCTCCTCCTCTCCTCCTTTATCCTTTGTGGCCATCCCCTCATTACTCTTCACCATGGAGACTTGGAGTCCAGATACATGCTGTGGAAAAGACTGCATAGTTCACTGTGATCCAGTGTTACCCTCACCTAACCCAAACCCTGCACTCAGCCCAATGCATCTCACCAGAGCAAAGTTTTACCCCACAGACTCCTAAGAAGAAGCCTACAGTTTACTGGGCAGTGGACATTCAGAGCTACAGAGCCCTTACCTGGTGTTTATACAATGCCAAAGGATACCACTGTGTGATTTAATGGGACCATCTCTGCTGACATCCCTGGGCGCCACTCGTTTGAGAAGTGTCTGCCCACAATGCTAAAATTGGCAAGGCATCTGGAAGGCTCATTCAGGTACTAAATCATGCCAAATGAACAAGTCAAACCATATTGGACTTCTCCCAAGACAATGACCTAGAGGAAAACCAAGGTCATATTAGTGCCAGGAATCCATCTCATGCCATTCTGGAAGAAGGCAAAAGAAAACAGAAGAAAATATAAAACCAGGTCTGAACGTGAGCTCCTGTATATCTGTGCCCATCTGGTGTATGCCACAAACTACTCCTACACTTCCCATTCTCAGATTGCAGTATCCTTCCCACCACATACCTCTGCTTTCTCTTCCCAGATTGTTGCATACAGCCAGTTCTTCTACATGTATTTGCTGCAGCCATTTTCATGACATGACAATATCAATGCCTTCTGGTAGGGACCCTTCCCATAGACACAACAGCAAAAAGCAACAGTGAGTGCCATGGAGAGGGCCGGCGCTCTGCTTCAGTGCTACTAGCTCCTACAGCCAGACTCTGGTGTCTTCCCTGTGCTCTCATCATATTAGCTTTTCAGTCCTTTGAAGTCTCATAGAGAAAGAGCTCTGCCACTACTTTCCATTGCTCCTTAAACAGAGAATGGAAATATAAAAAAACAGTATTCATGTGCTTATTTTTATTGTAGAAGCATAATATGTCTTACAGGCTTGAATACTAGGTTTTCAGAAGGTGGAGTTTCCTAGTTGGGTTTTGTTGGAGGTATACAATAAATGTTAACAATTTTTATTTTGATGAAAAAAAAGAGGTCATCAGTTTGAAAGAGAACAAAGAGAAGCATGTAGGAGAATTTAGGAGGAAGAAGAGAAATGGGCAAATAATGCAATTATAATCTCAAAAACAAAATAAATAATTAAAAATAAAATTAAAGATGGAAATAAAATAACACTTTCTCATAATAAAAATTAAAACTAACGAGTCACTATATTTTATTTATAATTATTTTTGAAACTTTACAACCAATGCCAAGCCCTACTTGTTTCTATTCATAATTCAAAAGCCTTTGTATCAGTACTTCGCTCATGTAAGGTTTTTTTATGTATATATTTCTCCATTGCTTTTTCTATCCTTTAAACAGTTGACTTGATCTTATAGTGAGCCAGGTCTTCTGTTTAGATATCCCCAGTTGATCTCCATATATAGATCTTGCCAGGAATATCTACATTGATATCCTAACCACTGACTCTATGCTGGTTCTATATTTAGCTTGCACAATCCATAAAGAAAGAAGCAGAAGAGGTCATGTAATGTTTGTTCATGTATATAGAAGAAATGGTGACTCTCCTAATTTAAATTCTGCTGTTGTAACATGCATCACAGCTAAAATTGACCAAAAGCACCTTGGGCAAGGAGTTTATTTTAGCTTATATTTTTAGATCACCGTCCATTACTGACAAAAGGAAGGGTAGGAGTTGAAGCAGAAACCATGAATTAATTCTCCTTACTGACTTGTTCCCTGGTTCATTCTCAGCTAGGCCCGTCTGCCTTGGAATGCTGTCCTCCAGAGTGGACTGGGTCCTACCATATCAATTTTCAGTCAAGACAATATCTCACAGACAAGGCCGCATGCATTTCTTCTGATCAAGTTCCTCTTTCCCAATGACTCAAGGTTGTGTCAAGTTGACATTAAGAACTAATAAGCACAATGGATGGCCTATGCCTTCAATGTTTACTGTACAATGGGAAATAAAGGATGCTTCTGAATAAACCTGAACCAATATACAAGAAGAAATGAACAAAAGAGGCTGTGGTTCACATGTAAGAGTTAAAGGATGGCCGCCTATGGACTCTAAGTGTGGTGAGTGATGCTATTCATGTGTACTGTGTGCACTCTGGGAAGTCAGGAGGGACAGTCTTGGAAATTTGCATTATTTCAAAGTGACATTATTGTGTAATTTTCTTGAAAGTTATGGACTGTTTTATCTAAGTCCAGACCAAAGTTATGATACCACCCAAGTCTAGGTTAGTGGACTACTGAAGTTACTGGTGTTACTTATAGGAGAATAGTAGGGCTGTTTATACTCCTTATGATAGGGCTGGAATAATAGCTAAGTGTTCAGAACACCAACTTTCTAAAGAAGACAGAATTTCCCAGAATTAATGTTAAAAAATAAGGTATGTCATGGTGCTGTGTATTTGTAATCCCAGCACTTGTGAAGCAGATCACTGGGGATCACCTACTTGTTGATTTCAGACCAAAGAGCCAGTTTCGAAAACCAAATTGGGGGTTATTCTTAATAATGACAACCAAAGTTGTCATTTAACCTCCAAGTGTACGCAAAGAATTACATAGGCACCTGTATTGCACACACACACACACACACACACACCTGAAAACACATTTCAGCCACACATCAGCACACACATATGCAGCTGTATACAGATGCAGTCCCATCTCCTCATAACAGTTTTATACAGCTAGTGTTCTGCCTCTGTTAAACCAAGGCATTAATGTATTATGATCATATATCTGGAAAAAAAGCAGCTAGAAAAATCTTTAGAATTGGAAATAGAGTCATCTTGCCTAGAATTCTCCATCTCTTCTGATTTTATTACTCCTTCCTATGATTTTTCTTATTTAAGAAAAAAGCATATATGCTTTAATTCCTAGCTATTCTCTTGAAGCACCTGAGGCATTCTTTGTTTTTTTTAAAGAAAGTTTAAGTATCAAAAATCAGCATAAAAATGGGTACAGTTTTATGAACTTGTAATACCATTATCTGAAAGGCTAAGGCCTGAAACTAGCCTGTGGCAGGTAGCAAGAACTTGTCTCAAAAGGAGAATGAATGAATGAATAAATATATGAACTACTTTTAATGGCACATGGTATTAGTGGAGTTCTTTGTAGAGTATTTCATTCCAGAACCCTGGAAATATAGCTGAGGTGGTCTTCTGGAGTGCTAGAGGAATTTCACTTTCTATTTTTTTTTTTTTTTTTTTTTTTTTTACTTTAGACTTTAAAAATTTATATTTGGAAAAAGGCATATATTCAAATATGATGGTTAAGTTTTATCTTACTAATAAAGCAAAATAGTTTAGTAGATACAAACTTCAAAAAATCAATAAGAATTACATCTAATATTAAGATAGGAACTGTGTGTTTATATGTCCTTATATATACATACAGACTCAAATATAAACCTATATATACAGATATGCCTATAATTGTACACACATATGTCTTTACACTCAAGGTTTAAGATATAAATCTCCTCATTCTTCCACCATTTCTGTTATCCTTTGAGAGTCTGACTATGAGAGCATACATGATAATGGAGCCAATTTCCTCATATAAAATGTTATACTTCCTATTTTTATCTTTGAAAAAATATGAGAAACTATATGCTTTTGTTTTGGTAATTTTATGCAGTACTGGGAAAAGTGAAAATCTGTTTAAAAATATTAGTTCTTGATAACTTCTGATGATAAGTGAAGTTGAAAGAACCATGGTAAACTGGAAACTGAAGCGTAAATGGAACTTTCAGGGGACCTAAGGATAAAACCAACAGTAGAATGCTTGCCTGACATTCATGGCACTGTAGGGCCAATCTCTACCCACTCCATGCATGTTTTAACTTCTTCTGGTTTAATAATACACTCACATGTGGAAATATACCAGAGACCACTCCTCTTTCTAGTTCAAAATAACAGTTTTAACTAAATTATATATGATTCCATAGACACTTGAACATTACAGTGAAATCTTTAGAAGGCAGTGAAAGCCAGATGTGAGTGGCCTCAGTCCTCCTAGTATAGATTTGGAATGCCTTTTTTTGGATAAAAGTAGACATGTGAGGACCAATTTTAAAAATTAAGTGTGCTGCACTCTAGATTTGGAGGAAATGGGTATAGAATATGACTTTGAAAGTAATGCCCTTCTCTGTGGGCTTTGAATTCACAATGGATGAGTGTTTTAAAAATGTGAAAGGGTGACATCACACCCTCTATTTAGTCAGGACACCTTCTGCAGGTATTTGGCCATATCTGCAACTTGAAAGGATATACAGAGTCATAGAAAAGACATGTCTATGTGCATACCTATAAGAGAGTACCTGTATTGCGTGACTTGAAGTTAGAAGGCCACACAAAGTGCAGCCAGCACCTTCGCAGGCAGGGACCACAGACTGAATCAAAAGGAGAAAGGCAGCTGAGCACCAGCATTCATCATTCTCTGCTTCTTATCAGTGGATGCAAACAGCTGCCATCTGCTTCTGAAGTTAAGCCTGCCTCTTTCTGATGGGCATTTCCTGAAAGTATAAGCCAAGATAAACCATCCTTTCCTTGGGTTTCCTTTTAAGGTATTTTGACACAGCAAATAGAAAAGTAAGTAATACATAGTACACTATAAATAAAATGTGCTTTTTGTATGCACAAACTCTATAGGCAAGATGGGTCCATATATATATTATCAGTGCACCATGTGGATTTAGCTGATTATCTGGTTTTGCTGGCTCAGCTACAGCATTCCTCTCAGTACAATGTCTCTACAACAATCTCTCTACTCTTTCTCTCCCTCTCTCTCTCTGTCTGTCTCTGTTTCCATCTCCCCCCCCTCTCTCTCTCTCTCAGACACACACACACACACACACACAGACACATACACCACAAATACAGCGAAGCTTGACCTGTTTTCCATTCTCTGTCTTGAGAATGTTGAGAAAGAAATTTAAAGAAGGTCTGTGGAAGGAATAAACTGGTAACTTAAATTAGTTGTCTGGGAATTTCGGATTCTATACTGTAGTTGTCCTAGTCCACAGTATCTTTTCCAAGCAAAACACTCAGATCATTCCCAATGTGCTTCCATTGCAGAAAAAGTTTCATCAGATGCTGGAGATGGGGAAACCTCTATTTTTTTTTTATTTTTTTATTTTTTATTTTTGTGGCTTCTGTTAATTAGCTTGAATGATTGGCACAAGCATAGAGCTACACAGGCATGCAAAATAAGTGAACAGAAGCCTATCAGAGCAAACACCAGGCAAAGATCTGCCAGACAAAGACTTCACTACTGACTAGGTAAGCTTATTAGCTGTGAGAGCCCTCATTACCACTTGAGGATGAAAGCAAGCCTTACTCACCCCCAGGTTCCAGATGTAAATGAGTGTGACTATTATCAAGCTTTAGATTATTAAACATGATTTAGGTTCTCCCTGGCTCTAATGAGAACTGCATATAATTATTTTTATAAAATCCCTCACATGATACTTTAATTAGAATTTTAGCACATTCATTTAAAGAAAACAACAGTCCATGTAATTCAATCCATGTCAGGTTTACAGAAGCACAGATGTTAAGCCACAGGACTGGGTAAAGTGGAAACACAATGGGCACATTTCAGATAGAATAATTGGCTGTTTTAATTTTTGTTTTGTTGGAGATCATTAGCATTCACATTCCTGCTAAGGGTGTATTGTGGGCCTTAGAAATGTGGAGAGTGCCACATTGAGATCTTTCTCTGTCTCTGCTCTCTGTCTCTTTGTGTGTGAGTGTGTATGTGTGTATGTGTGTGTGTGTGTGTGTGTGTGTGTGTGTGTGTGTGTGTCTGTGTCTGTGGAGGAAGGTCCAGGGGTACCTCTGTCTTCTCCTTAGCACTGTTATAGGTTCATACTCTCTCATCTGGAATTTTGTTGTTCTTGTTTTTCTTGTTCACTTACATCCCAATTGTAGCTCCCTCCCTTGTTGCCTCCCAGTAATGGGGCTCTATAATCTGTCCAAATTCCCAGTTGAAGTCCAGCACCTCCTGCACATCATATATGTATTAAGCCATTTACAGTCTGAAGACCAATTCCTCCCTGTGTTGGAGGAATCTTGTTCCTCTTGTGCTGCCTGTCATGACAGTTTTTTCCATCTTCTGCCATTCCATCGCCTATTACACACAAATACACACACTCTCTCTCTCTCTCTCTCTCTCTCTCTCTCTCTCTCTCTCTCTCTCTCTCTCTCTCTCTCTCTCTCTCTCTCTCTTCTCTCTCTCTCTCTCTCTCTCTCTCTCTCTCTGTCTCTCTCACTCTCCTCACTTATGAAAAAGCTCAGAGCAAACCTTAGCCTTCCCTTTCCTCAGCTAAGACTTGCCTTTATAGGGTCTCCAAGCTGAGCTGAAGGACATATAAATAGCATTGTTAAACCTTGTTTGAAAGTTTTCAGTAGCTATGTATTATATTTATAATTAAATCACCATTTCTTAATCTGTGTCCCTTTGTGATGTCTTTGTCTAACCTTCTCACTTTCCACTGCTCCATTCTCTAGTTCCTATAACATTTTAATAGTTGAAGATCCTGTGAGAATAGAAGCACACTTTGCCATGGTAAATTGTCTCCTCTCTAAACAATGATCTTTTTCTGAACTTTTTTCTCACTTTATTTAGGTGTTTGTTCAAATATCACTTGCTCAAAAGACATTACTTTAAAAAGAAGAACAAAAATACATATGATTTAAAATGAAGTCTCTGCATTCACCTTTAATTTTTAAAACCTTTTAAACTCATTTTTATCTTCTACGTATGAGTGTTTGCCTGCATGTATGCAAGCACATAACATGCATGCTTGATGCCAACAGAGGCCAGAATAGGACGTAAGTTCCTCAGACTCTGGAATTAAAGATAACTGTGAGCTTCCATGAAGGTGAGGAGAATCAAACTGCGTCATCTGGAAGAGCAGGCACTACTTTTTCTTAACTGCTGAGCCATCTCTCCAGTTACATTCATTAAAAAATAAATTTTTTATAGTTTCATACATTATACCATGACTTCCCCAGATTCCCCTTTGTCATTCATTCCCCACTGGCAACATTCATTTCATCAAGTCTCCTTCCTACTTCCATGTATTCTTTTGTGTAATATTTACCGAACTTAAATTTTCAGTTGTATACCCATTGGCAGGAAGTTAGTCAACCTATTTTTGTAGGTAATTCAAAATTTTTGTAGCAAAACTACTGAAAATACAAATATTAATTGTCAATATGCCCTCTGGGAAGTACCATCTGGATTTTATACTTTTTCAATTTAATGATATCCGAAATATATTACAGTACAATCTCTGTATTTTTTAAATTTACTATTTCTTTCTCTTTGGTTTAAATTCCATCTGCACATGGAGTTGGGATATGCACAGCAGTCTCACTCAGAATGATATCCAAGTAAATGTGAATGGTGCAGGTCTCTGTATGGGCACTGGACGTTTGCAAACATACACTGAAGCCAGGGATAGTAGGAAAACTGTCATATTCTGAAATCCACTAGGGCATGCCTTGGCAGTGAACACAAATGTAAGGAGAGAATGCTTTGAGGTATATTTCAGCTAGCCAGGAGAAGTCATAGATCTTGGAGGAAATGTTGAAAATGTTAAAGCTATGTATACTTTTAAGAGAGGTTTTTAGTTTAGAAAAAATTATTACAGAGGAGATAATTTGAAGATAAAATAAGAGGAGGTCTTTTTTCATGAAAGGAAATTAAGTGTCATTTGTCATAATGTTATCACTCAAATTGGAGAAACCAGGAACTGGGGAGATATCTTAGTCAATAAAATGTCTTCCACACATACTTGAACATTTGTGTTCAGAACCCAGATGCATGTAAAAGCAAGCTTCAGTCATATGTGCCTATAATCCCACCTACATAAAGCAGACAAGATCTCTGAGGCTTCCTCTGTAGCCTGGCAAGGAGAACCTGTAAGCATCAGGGTCAGTGAAAGGCTTTGATTATAAAACATACAGTGAAGTGCAATTGAGAAAGATACCCAATGTTGACCTCTTGTTTCCACATGCACATACATCCATGAATACTAATGGGTAAATACATATGTCCACATAGAAATGGACAAGTACAACACATCACAAACCTAGAAAATTCATTGGAAGAGAGATAAAGTGTATCAAAGTAATATGGAGGAGAGTATAATCATATTGTTTGTTCCAGAAGTGTGTAGCTTTCTTGTAGTCTATACATAAAGAAAAATCAACCTTCCCTTCAAAATGGAATCACCAAATACATTGTTTTTTGTATTAATAACAAAGGGAAGAAAATGGTTAGTATTTGCTTTCTTAATTCATGTAGAATGATCTCAAAATCTAGTCATTATCTCCTGAAGTACCTCCATGTAGATAAGGTTTAGTATTCTATGCCTATCCTTCAAAATAGGCTGATGCCATCCTGACCTTTCTAGTAAACAAAAACTACTGGGTCAGCTGGAGGATGAGATGCTTGCTTTCTGAGCATCTCCAACCATGATAGCTTTCAATGAACAATGTGATACTATCACTTCTGTGCTTCCTAGGATGTAGGCATCACATCAGCACCCTGAGTACAGACTGAGAGCTGTGTGGGTATCAGTGCACTTGACTTCTGGTCCAGTTGCACGTTTAGCAACTATGTTTATGGTTGAGTTTCAGTTTTCCTTCTTGGTGGAGGAAAGGATGTTTGGTAATCACATTATTCATAATTTAAAGTTCTGTGATTCCAAATTATTAATACTCATAGTCTAACTCCTCAAGAATATTCCCGTCAAATAACATTTCAGCGGTATATTGTCAATGGAACCATCAGGATACATTTTAGTCAACTTTGAGAATAACATTTATTTTAGAGGACAATTTGTTTCAGAAAACTCAGTGTTTCAGCGAGATTCCCACCTCTGTGGTGACATTTGCATATATGAGGTGGTATAAAGGAACAAGAGCCATAGGGAAAAAAAAGAAAAAGAAAAAAATATGCTTAGAAATATAAGCTACTGGTCTGGCACGATGGCTCAGGAGGTATGGATACTTGTTCCCAAGCCTGATTACCTGAGTTGGATCCCTGGGATCCACATAATAGAAGGAGAGAGCCAATTCCAAATGACATCCTGTGACTTCCACAATCATGTGTTGTCAGTTATGCATATGTTTGCATATACAGTAAATAAATACATAATTTAAAAGAAATAGAGGCAGACTACTACTGATCTTAGGTTTATTATTCTTATGGACTGTAGTAGCTAAATATTCCCTATTCTCCTTTCTACAAGGGCAAAAATTAGATAAAATTCTTTTTTAAAAATCATTTCTGTTTCCTAGTTGAGAATTCTACATTTCAAGCCTCATTGCATGCTATGAATAGAAGCATGGTGGTAATAAAGAGGACAGATGCTGTTTCTTCAATTTGAGTGCCAATGGCATCATTTCCAAATCAGTAATGGGTGTGAATCTGTATTGTGTAGACAACTGGTGAACACTAATTGGTAATCAGACCATTTTCCCCAGGTTGTGAATGTAAAGCCCAGCTCTGGACCTTGATCTCAGCAGGGCTCAGATAGTGATTTGACATCTTTATTGTTTGACTTACTGTCTGTGAAATGAAGATAATGAAAAAGATGACTTCACAACTCTTATCACTCTGGTCAAATAAAGTAAGAGCAGTGGAATGTTTGGTTAAATGATTGCATAAAGAGATATTTGAAATGTGGGCTGCTTATACCTAATAAGGGCTATCCTTTTAACTTTTATTGTATCAGAATGTTCTGAAAGAAACAACTTGAGTGAACAGATTTTATTAGGACATACAGTGAAAGGTTACAGGTCCTCATGTCTGGGAAGTCATAGCAGCAGGAAGTTCATTTATTTAGCTGCTCACAATGAACAGAAAGATGAGAACCAGGAAATAATGAATGTGCTCCAAGGATTCCATAATTCGAGGATCCCAGCATAAAGAATGGTGTAACCCATATCAGTCACATTTAGCGATGTCAGTTAACACAATCAAGATAGTCACTCACAGCCATATCCAGAAGCCTGCCACTCAAGTGATTGTGGGTCTTACTGATTTGACAAATGGATTAACCATAACAACTATGTAAACAGTTTTATTTGAGGTTTTATTAAAGGATACTTTCTATATGAGAATGTCAACCAAGATCAAGTAATAATATCTGTATAAAATCACTGTGTTAATGAAAAAATTACAGGTCCCAACACTGATGCTCTTAGTTAATGGAGTTTCCTTCAGAGATGTATGTGTAGAAAGGGGACACATTAAAACTCTCATATAGTCAGTAACACACGAGGCATGCCAGAGCACTTCTCTGTCACAGTATCACATGTCCTGTGGGCAGCAGCTGTACATTTCATTTATCATTTGTCCATTTTGTTTTTAACTTTTGAATCCTAAGTTGAAATAGCTTGCTTTCTTTACCTTTCTTTCTCTCTTCCTTCCTTCCTTCTTTTCTTTTCTTTTTTTTTTTTTTTATTTTTGCCATACTCTGCCATGAACAGAGAGATAATATTTTTTTAGATTCTGTTTCTTTAAAGAATAGATAGCATTTAAAATCAAGAAAGGATTCCACACTTTGGAAAAACAACCATGTAGGGATTCTAATATGGCAGCACTGAACAGTCACTGTATGTGCTCTACAGGAAGAGCACTGCAAGCCCTGGAGAACCCTAGGTGAAAGCGGTCTGTATAGTGCAGACCACAGGTGGGTCTGGCCTCTGGTGATCCAAAGGCCTACAGAGGATGGGGGCTAGCACCTAGGGTTTGGGCCTGAACCTGACTGCAAACTGCAGCCATGCATTATAGCCCGAACTCAGTATATGTGACTAAACTCTGGTCAGTGAAGTACCAGAGCTTCTGGCCTGGTGAAATCTCAGGAAAATGGGTGGATCTGTCTTCAGACACCTGCCCCCTGATCTTGCCTTGTGCCAGTCCACAGAAAGCCACCGGTGCGATATGGGGGCCCAGGGGGCTGTGGACACATTATCCAGCCACAGCTGTGAGGTCTAAAAGGGACCAGGCAGAAACTTAGCAATCTGCCCCAACAGACTGGTCCTGCATAATTGGGCAGAACTGAACCAGACTACCCAGGCTCTACAGCCCACAAGGGCCTCCCGCCTTTTGGGAGAGGCTGAGCAGGCCTGAGGGGATAGGGTAGAAAACTAAACAACCGCCCCAACCCAGCCAGCGGGACTGAGCTGCCACAGTTGCACATCTGAATGGGACCAGGCAGAAACTTAGTGCCCTGCACCAGTGGACATCCTGCACAATTGGGAACAACTTACCCTGCCTAGCTAACCTCCACAGCCCATCAGGGCCTCACACACTCTCGGGAGAGGCTGTGTAGACCTGAGGGGATAGGGCAGAAAACTAAATAGCCATGTCAACCCAGCAGGAGTTCTTATGATCAGACTGGACTGAGCTACCACATCTATGCAGTCTGAATGGGACCAAGCAGGAAACTAGGTACCAATCTCAGCGGACTGTCCCTGCACAATTGTGCAGAATTGATCCAGCCTAGCCAGCCTCCACAGGCCAGCAGGGCCTACCATGCTCTTGGGAAAGGCTGGGCAAGCCTGAGGGAATAAGGCAGAAATCTAGCCAATCAACAACAATCAGAAGGCAGTAGCTGCTCTCACCCTGGTTGGGGAAACCTAGGCCTCACTACCTGGAGGGATCAGACAGAAACCTAAACAACTGCTAGAAGACAGCAGAGGTTCAGGCACTCTAGGATGATCCTAGGACCCAAAGCTCCAAGGCCTGAGGGCAGGGTATTCAAAGCTCCAGCAAAGATAGGACAACCAGGTCTACATACACAACCTTGAACTGATCCTGGTGCTGCAGAACACCAGCACCTACTTCTGCTGACCCAGTAGGGAGCCAGGGTGTGGAGCAAAGTCTCCTGTAGCTGAAACCAGGTCACCAGCCTGTTCCAGGAAGTGTTCCCTGATCTCCACAGGCAAGGGCCCTTGACCTATAATCACTTACCAACAATCCACTCTCAATGATGAGGGAAGGACATCAGAAGTTAATTCCCAACAGCAAAGACAGCAAGATGACTAAAATCATTGTAAAAACACAAACAACAAAACCCACAAAACCCCAAACAATATTGCATCTCCAGATCCTAGCTATAGAAAGCAACCCTGAGAAATCAAATACAATGGAAATAAATGAAAATGACCTCAAATCCTTAGTAATGAAGATGATAATGGAGGAAACAAATAAAATACGTAAACAAAGGCAAGAAGAGTAAGCCAAACAAGTTGAAGATAAAAGAGGCCTATGGAAAGACACTGGAAGAAATTCACGAAAAAACAGTCAGATGAAGGAATCAATAAAACAGTTCAAAATCTGAAGATGAACATGGAAACAATTATAAAGGCACAGATAGAGGAAAAACAGGTACAAGAAAACTTTGAGAAGAAAGCAAGCAATACAGAGGTAAGCTTATCTACTAGAATTCAAGAGATGGAGGAACGATTCTCAGGACTAGAAGATACGATCATAGAACTTGAAGCATACGACAAAGAAAATGCTAAATCTAAAAAAGTCATGACAGTAAACATCAAAGAAATCAAGGACACCATGAAAAGATGAATTCTGAAGATAATAGGCATTAAAGAAAGAGACGACGCCCATCTCCAAAGCTGAGAAAATATTTTTAACAAAATCATAGCAGAAAATTTCCCCAATTTAAAGATGAAGATGCATTTAAACTTATAATAGGCCTACAGAATACCAAATAGAATAGACCAGAAAAGAAAAACTTCCATTCACATAATAATCAAAACAAAATATACAAAACAAAGAAAAATATTAAAAGTGGCAAGGGAAAAGGGCCATGTAACATATAATAGCAAACCTATCGGAATTACACCCTACCTCTCAGCAGAGACCATACAATCCAGAACGTTATGCAAAACCTAAGAGACCAAAGATGCCAGGCCAAAGTACTATACCCAGTGAAACTATCAACAACCATTGATGTAGTAAACAAAATATTCCATGACAAACACAAAGTCAAACAGTAGCTAACCACAAATCCAGCCTAATAGAAGTTACTAGAAGGAAAACTGCAACCCAACATGACAAGCTACAACCAAAATCACACAGGAAATAGATAACCACACCATCATAAAAACATAACCACATAAACTGGAACCAACATCAAAATCAAAAGACTTAACAGTCACTGGTAAATAATATTTTTCAACATCAATGGTCTCAATTCTCCAATAAAAAGATAAAGACTAACTGAATGGATGTATAAACAAGATCAACATTCTTCTACATTCAAGAAACACATCAAGAAAGAGCTCATACCAATACTCTTCAAGCTACTCCAAAAGATAGGCATGGATGGAACATGAACAAACTCATTATATGAGGCCACAGTCATTTTGATATCTTAACCTCACAAAGACCCAACAAAGAAAGAAAATTTCAGACCAATTACTCTTATTAACATTGATGCAAAAACACTCAATAAAATACTCACAAACCTAATAAAAGAACATATCATTGATATCATTCACCATGACCAGATAGGCTTCATTCCAGGCATGCAGAAATGATTTAATATATGGAAATTCATCAATGTAATCCACCATATAAACAAACTGAAAGAAAAAACCACACCATCATCTCCTTAGATGCAGAAAAAGCATTTGACAAAATCAAACACCCATTCATGTTTAAAGTTTTGGAGAGATCAGGGATACAAGGTACATACTTACACATAATAAAGGCTATATACAGCAAGCCAATAGCCAGCATCAAATTAAATTGAGAGATACTCAAGGAAATTCTTCTATAATCAGGGACCAGGCAAGGCTGCCAGTTTCTCCATGTCTCTTCAATGAAGTTCTTGAAGTCTAGCCAGAGCAATAAGATAACTAAAGGAGATCAAGAGATCAAAATGGGAAAGGAAGAAGACAGATTATCCCTATTTTCAGAGGATATGATAGTGTACATAATTGACCCCTACATTTCCACCAGAGAACTCCTACAGCTGATAAACACCTTCAGCAAAATGGATGGATACAAAATTAACTCAAAAAAGCCAATAGCCTTCTTATATACAAATGAGAAATGTGCAGAGTAAGAAATTAGGGGAACAGCACTCTTCACAATAGTCACAGGCAATATAAAATATCTAGGAGTAACTCTAAACAAACAAATAAAAGAATTCTTTGAGAAAAACTTCAAAGCTCTGAAGGAGATTGAAATGATATCAGAAGATGGAAAGATCTCCCTTATTCATGGATCGGGATAATTAACATAGTAAAAATGGCCATCTTACCAAAAGCAATTACAGATTCAATGTAATCCCTATCAAAATATGTACACAATTTTACAAAAGACTTTGAAAGACAAATTCTCAACTTCATATGGAAAAACAAAAATCCCAGAATAGCTAAACCAATTCTATACAAGAAAAGATTGTCTGGATGAATCTCCGTACCTGATCTCAAAACTGTACTGTGGAGTATCAGTAATTAAAACAACATGGTACTGGCATAGCAATAGGATCATTGATGAATGGAATTGAATTGAATATCCAGGAATAAATCCATACACATATGGACACTTGATTTTTGACAAAGAAGTCAAATCTATTGGATGGAAAAAGGATAGCATCTTCAACAAATGGTGCTTGTCTAACTGGATGTCTACATGTAGAAACATACAAACAAACCCTATTGCCCCATATTTGACCATGTCCCCTGGATGGGGAGGCCTGGCAGCACTCAGAGGAAGGATAGCAGGCTACCACGAAGAGACTTGATACCCTATGAGCATATAAAGGAAGAGAAGGTCCCCCTCAGTTGAGACATAAGGGAGGGGAGTAGGGGGAAAGTGGGAGGGAAGGAGGAATGGGAAGATACAAAGAATGGGATAACAATTGAGATGTAATATGAATAAAGTAATAAAATATATTAAAAAATAAAAATTCAAGTTGACCCATATTTATCACCATGCACAAAACTCAAGTCCAAGTGGATTAAAGACCTCAACATAAAACCAGAGACACTAATTCTGTTAGAAGAAAAATTGGAGAAGAGCCTGGAACTCATTGACACAGGAGAAAACTTCTTGAACAGGACTCCAACAACCCAGGCCTTAAAGTCAGCAATTAATAAATGGGACCTCATGAGGCTGAGTAGCTTCTTAAAAGCAGAAGATATTGTCAACAGAACAAAGTGACAACCTACAGACTTGAAAAAGATCTTCACAAACCTTTCATCTGACAAATGTCTAATATCCAAAATATATAAAATGCTGAAGAAATTAAACACCACCAATCCAAATAACCAATTAAGAAATGGGGGTTGGAATTAAGCAGAGAATTCTCAACAGAGGAATATCAAATGGATGAGAAACACTTAAAGAAATGCCTTTGCTACCAGCTGTCCTTCCTCTGAGTTCCACCAGGTCTCCCCCTCCAGGGGACATGGTCAAATGTGAGGCACCAGAGTACATGAGAAAGTCATATCACACTCTCCACTCAACTGTGGAGAATATTCTGACCATCGGCTAGATCTGGGGAGGTAATCCCCCTCAGGAACAGTCATAGGGGAGGGGAATAAGGGGAAAATGGGGGGGGGGAATGGGAGGATACAAGGGATGGGATAAATATTGAGATGTAACAAGAATAAATTAATAAAAAAAAAAAAAAAGACCAAAAAAAAAAAAAAAAAAAAAAGAAAAGAAATGCCTTTGACCATGTCCCCTGGAGGGGGAGACCTGGTGGCACTCAGAGGAAGGACAGCAGGTAGCCAAGAAGAGACTTGATACCCTATGAGAATATACAGGGGGAGGTAATCCCCCCCAGGAACAGTCATAGGGGAGGGGAATAATGGGAAAATGGGGGGGGGAGGAATGGGAGGATACAAGGGATGGGATAAACATTGAGATGTAACAAGAATAAATTAATTAAAAAAAAAAGAAAGAAAGAAATGCTCAACATCCTTAGCCATCAGCCAAATTCAAATCAAAATGACTCTGAGATTCCATCTTACATCCATCAGAATGGCTAAGATTAAAAACTCAAATGAGAGCAAATGCTGGCAAGGATGTGGGGATAGGGGAACACTACTTCATTGCTGGTGGGAGTTCAAACTTGTCCAACCTCTTTGGAAATCAATGTGATGCTTTCTCAGAAAACTTGGAATAGGTCTACCACAAGACCCACCTATTTCACTCTGTCGAAAATACCCAAATGATTCTCTACTATACAACAAGGACATATGCTCAACTATGTTCATAGCAGCCTTATTTGTATTAGCCAGAACCTGAAAACAACCTTAATGTTCCACAGTTGAATAATGGATAAAGAAACTGTGGTACATTTACACTATGGAACACAACATAGCTATTAAAAACAGGGAATTCCTGAAATTTCTGGGCAAGTTGATGGAACTAGAAATGATCATACTGAGTAAGTTAAACCAGACCCAGCATTACTCACATGGTATATAGTTACTTATAATTGGACACTAGCCCAAAAGGGATGTTCTGTGAAAGTCTTCACTTACCAGTAGACTGGGATAGATGTGGGGTCTTCCTATTGGAACTCTAAGTTAGAGAAATATGGGAGAATGGGGGAAATAGAAGAATCCAGAGGGTCCTAGAAAACTCCAAGAAGACCATCATGATGGGTGGATCTGGAGTTAAGGAGGGTCTGCTCAAACTACTGCACCCCCAAGGACAATACATGCAGTAAGCATTGAACCCCTATTCATATCTAACCCATGGACCGAACATTCTCCACAGTTGTGTGGAGAGTAGGGACTGACTCTGACATGAAGTATGGCGCCCCATATTTGACCACTTCCTCTTGGTTGGGAGGCCTGGTAGCACTCAGAGTAAGGATAAGAGTCTATCTAGATGAGACTTGATAGGCTATAACCATATGGTGGTGGAGGATGTGCCTTTCTGTTACAGATCTAGGGGAGGGGAATATGATGAAAGAAAAAGGGAGGGAGGAATGGGAGGATACAAGTGAGGTAATAACAATTCAGATGTAATCTGAATAAATCAGTTAACTAAAAAAAAAAAAAGAAAGAAAGAAAGAAAAACAACCAGCAATGCATTTTAAATAGTTGCATGGATGTCTATATATTTGATATATTTTGAAGTATTTCATCATTGCAAAAATCACTGAATAAGTTCTGATCACAAAGTAATTGCTGGGAATCATTAGGAATATGTTTCATGTGGCTCTTGACTGGATGAGTGTTTGTACAGACACTCATATTTATTTCCTAATCCTTACGGTTCTAAATGACATAGATTCATGATTTATACGCCCCAGACCTTAAACTTGCAATTCTCCCATCACCATGTTATTCTAGATCCCACCCTACTCTGTACAATAGAACATGAGATTGGTCACTGAGATAAAGTTTTCAGCTCTATTCATTTACTATTTGCATCTACTTAGCATATTTATATCTTTCTGGCTCTATCTGTGCAATGGGAATTAGATGGTTGACTTCAGAGCTGTTATAAAAATCATAAATGAACTGACACATTAAGTACTCATTGCACAAATATTATCACCTAATTATGGCTGGAAGGAGCACAATGTTTAGTCATTTCTATTGTCTATGCTTTCTTTCCTAATTGGTGTTTACTCTGATCTTAATGTTTTGCTTATAATCAGTTATGCTTTTAGTATCATATAATGAATTCCTTTTGCAGGTGATCCTCATCAGCCTTTTGGAAAACTGACAAGATTGCATACAGATACTCTAAGGAAACATGTAAATATACAAAATTAAATACAGCATTTAGGTCACAAATTTCTAAATCCTGTGTTCTCTAGTTTTAATGTCTGCCAACAATGATGGTTATTTATAAATCCTAAAGAACCCCCACAAAAATGGCAAGAAATGTGACACTTAGCAGAGGGCCTGCCTGTACAGTAGCAATGTTACTTGCAATTATTATGTCAATTGCTTAGCATTTATACATAATTACCCTGCTTCAAAATTACATTATGCCTATCTTCAGGTGTATACCAAATTGACTCTGTTGTAAGTTTATTTGATTATACCAATACTCTCTACACCTGCATGTTTGTTTTTTATAGACTGTTGCTTCTGTGTCATGGTCAATTGAATTTACCCTAAAAAAATAAAGCCAAAGCCAAAATATGATGGATTCAGCAAACACCAAACAGAAAAAAACTAAATTATACAGCATCTACCATCAAAGAGTTGTTGTTGAAGATGGAGAGGTAAGTCACTCAATAAAGCCCCTGTTGAACAAACACTGGACTTGAATTTAGACGCCAGCATCAAGTAAAAGCATGGTGTGTTTGTCTGTATCTGCAACACTGGTGCAGGAAGGACAGAGACAGGAAGACTGCAGGAGCCAAGATAGAGAATGATTAAAGAAGAAATCCAGCATCGAGTTTTGGCTTCCATATGAATGCACACTTATGTTCATGGGCACTAATACCTAAAACACACACACATGCACACACACACACACACACACACACACATATACACACATACACACACACATACATACACACACATTTGCAGTAAAGATCCCTTTTGTCTTCTTTATTTACTTTTAGCTAATTCCATGTCTTTGAAAGACATCACAGAACACAACCTGTGAACTGTGGGAGAAAACCTAGAGTCACTTTGTCCAACCCTTTTATTTCTCAGAGGAAGAAAAATGGAACACAGAGAAGGTAAATACTTTCAGTAATGGCAAAAGAGTTGGTCAGAGAGAAAACTTGTAAGAAATTTCAATTGATCTTTCCACTTAGTAAAGTCAGGGGCTGGAACTATGACCTAGAGGCAAAATGTTATGTGCTACCTATGTTTGCAAGGAGAGTTTGACTGGGCTGGTCATGCACGTATCCATTTACATACTGTGTAGTTTGCTGATCTAACAGAAGAGTTGAGTAACTGTGACAGAAATCATATGGCCTGAAAAGTCAAGCGTGTTTACTGTCTGGCCTTTATAGAACATTTCTGACCTCTGCCTAAGAAAAATTAATACTTCCCAACTCTAATTCACAAACTGAAATAGCTACAAACTTTCTGTTATCAAATGAATAAAATCTCTTTCAATTTATTTGGAGTTCTGTAGGCTTCTTGTGTATTCAACCAACACCAAACATTCATTATCCCTTAAGCAGCCAATGATATATATCTCCTACTGTGGGGTGTGAATAAATATGGAGAGAAAACTGTTAAAACCAAGGACATGGGCATCTTTTTAAAAATCACATCAAGTAGATTCCCTCTCTCATGTTTTCTGTGACTGTAACAGAGTTGCGTTTTAAGTCAGAAATATTTGAGTTTTAGAAGATTATTTGGTTTAATATAGTGATTACTGTGCAATCATAAGGCTGTCAGTTTGAGATATGTAGCCTGGCAGTTTGTGCCTATAATCCCAGTGTTAAAAAGATGAAGACAGAGGGATCCCTGGGCATAGTTGGCCAGCTAGGCCAGCTGAATCAGCAAGCTCCAGATTCAGAAAGAGACAAAGAGTAAGGTATAGAAGAATTATGGAAGGCATATGATATTGAACTTTGGCAACTATGAGCCTATGTGCATGCATAGATACATACATACATACATACATAGAAAGCACATATACACACTTATAAGTAAGATGTGTTAGTATAAAAATCCAAGATGTCCCTGAGTCAGAAGGTCTTACACTTCCATTCACAATGCATAACAAATCTGTTAGCCACATATCTAGCATGCTACAGCTGAAAGTTACTGCTCAGGTTTACCTTCACAATGAAGTAAGGAAAACTTTGTAAGAGGAATTATACCTTGCTACATGACAGCTAGAAAACTAAAAAGCTATGTCTGCAGCATGTATTGTACTATTAGAAAAAATAATACATATAAAATATTCTTTCCACGTAAGAAACAACTGTCTTAAAGGTATCAATATTAAGCACATGAACATGATTGTCACAAAAAAGATAATAATAAACATTATAAATTATATAAATCATTATCTCCTTCTATGCTATATCATATGGATGACATTACCCGAAGGAAACATGAAGTAGCAAGAAACAGAAAAAGCCAAACCATCTAATATAAAAATGAAAGGAAAACCCTCACCTCATGCAATATAAATAGAACAGCATCTCCCAGAGTCTTTAAGCAAGAAGTTCAGCAGTGAAGCTAAGAGTCCATGTTTTTTCAGTTTTCCCTATGACCATTTTCTCCATGTCCCCCTTTTCTAACTGCCTAGATTGATGCTATGACAATGTTTAATAGAAGAAAATGAAGTGTTTCTTCCCCCAAACTTCTTTTAAAAATTCAAAACTTTGGTGTGGATTCATCACAAACCCTTGACATTTTTAAGTTACTGTACTCATGAACTTAAAGGGGACAATGGGATGTGGGACTCCCATTGTGATACATTGCAAAAGGCTCTGAAGCAGAAGGGCCAACAACAATTCCTGAAATCCCTAAACTATGCAAAAAAATAAAACTTACATCTTCATAAATTGACCCTATAATATATGTACTCAGAGACATCTACTCTCTTGTAAAAGGAATAGTAATATTACATTTTACCTGTAATATAACAAAATTAAAAAATAAATATCCACCAAAGGATATATTTAAGTACTAACAGATAGCTATATGTAAAAAAAAAAAAAAATCAAGTAGGGAAATTAGGTATCAGAGGAAGATGTCATTCTACATTTGTGCTCTAAGGGTCCAAAACAGCTTTCTCATCAGAGAACAACACAGAATCCATGCTGTGAAGTCACAGGAGACAAAGAACGTCACCTTGCATAACTTCATACATGAATATAAAGAGACTTATACACTAGGGATGGTATTAGTGGATGAAATCTTTCCATATAAGTATGAAGACCTCAGTTTGAATCTCTAGCACACACATGAAGCTGAATGTGATAAGACATTTGTAACTCCAGGGTTTCTCCAGAGATGTGGGAAATGGAGCCAGGAGATTACTTGGAAGTTTTCTGGGCAAGCTGTCTGACACACTTGCTCTGAGGAGAAGAGATCTGTCTTACTCTGGGCACAAAGTGAAGACCAGTGTCTTTATGTCCTCTGACTTCTACACATGTACAAGGGCATTCCTCTATCTTATATGAACACACACACACACACACACACACACACAGAGAGAGAGAGAGAGAGAGAGAGAGAGAGAGAGAGAGAGAGAGAGAGAGAGAGAGAGAGAGAGAACAAGAGCAAAAATGAGAAAAAGAGTTACTTAATGCAGCAGATACAATTTCACAGCTAGGTGCTGAGAAAGGTATTCCAGTTTATGCACCTAGGAAGAGGTGGTTTTGAGAGGTGTGCAACCAGTCTTACAAGCAACCTGGGAAATTGTCACCCATTAGAAATTACTGAGAATGAAATGAAGTATCTCCACTGAAAATCTTCCATTTGTGTAATTTGTGTTAATAATTAATGGGAACCAATTTAGTATAAGACCTTGTTCACTTTCTATATGGTTATGAGTTACAAGCTTTCAATCAACAAAATGATTGCACAATATGAATTTTTGGTGTGTGTGTGTGTGTGTGTGTGTGTGTGTGTGTGTGTGTGTGTGTGTGTTGTGTGTGTTCTTGACTCTTAGTAAAGGCCAGAGGACAACCTTATATGTTGCTTCTAGCCTTACACCTTGCTTGAGAAAGAGTCTCCTATTTGCTATTGTTGTGTACTTCAGGTTAGGTGTCCCATGAATTTCTGAGATTCTTTTGTCTCTGCCTCTAATCTTCCTAAGAATGTGCTGGGATTATAGATTCACTCTATCCCATTTGGCTTTATGTGGGTTCTAGGTATTGAAAGTCTGATTTTCAGGCATATGTCACAAGCTTGTTGTCCACTAAGCCATCTATGCAACACAAAAGGTACACATTATTAGTAATATGATCAGTCTTACCTTTACAGAAAACAAAGGTGTGAAACAGAGATAATAAACAACTTCTGTAGGTTGGATGACTACATGCATGGTAAAGCTGAGTGATCTTCATCTAGCCTCAGGAGCTATTAACAAGTAGATACACTGTGTATTTTTACTGGGCTCCTCAGGTAGGCCCTCACAGGGATCATTTGGTGCCATTCAGAGAGTTCACATCATCCTTGACTTCATGATGATAGCTCTTTCATTTACAGATGTTTAACTGAATGTCTTCAAGGAAAGCCCACTCTCTGATGGCTTGCTTGGTGATCAGATCTTGAGTCCTAAGGAACTTCCTTGGGTTTCATTTCTGACTCTTGCTTTTGTGTCCAGCTATCTCCACCATTATTCCTCATGCCTCACTACATGGCCTCCACTCTTCCTAGAAGCCAAACTGACTCTTCATACCCCTTTCAGATTTGACCTCTCACAGTCGGGCTCCTATTCTCTGCAGGGTGCGAGAACATGGTCTGCTCACTATCTCCAAAGAAGCAACACACTCCTCATTCAGAGGAGTCCCTGGTGTTCTGTTTAGACTTCGCCATGGAAATAAAATACAAGTTGTTCTTCCTAAACTTCTGTAGCCATTTATTCTCTTTCTCTCAAAAGTTAACTTATTGATTTTCATTTTGCTTTCAGTCTGAATACTGAGAATTTTATTTTTTAATAGTAAGCCAATTTAAGACAATTTAATTTAAGTGTGTCAATTGTTAATATCACACAGATATAATGTAGCATCTGTTTGTATCCATATTTTAATGCACAGGTAAACATATTCCATTGAGAATGCTACAGGAATAAAGTGGTGTTGGAAAACTCAAATATGATTAAAAGAGTTTGAATAGCAATTTCAGAAGGAGCTGAATGTTCAGAGTGTAAATAGGAAGGTCAAGTTCAGGCATTACTGTTGCCATTGAATGTCTAAAGGGCAGTCATCTACAAAGTGGAAGAGACTCATTCAGCATTGTTAAAAACTTCAGAGCAAGTATGACTGAAGCAAGGAACATAGGAAGGTTTGGCTCAGCCTAAGAAAAATAAAATTAGAACAATTAGTGCTGTCAATGAAGGGAATGGTTTGCTTCTGAAAATATCAGAGTTGTCTCTTGATTAATTTCTAAGAGCAGCTTGAATGTCCATCTGCCAAGGATATTGTACAGCAAATGAATGCATTCATCAAACAAGAACAGTGTTTTTGGCTCATGTTGCACAGTGCAATCATGTGGTTACGTTGTGCAATTTCTTACCTCAAGAGCCCATCTTAGAAACTCCTTTGGGAGGAATGCAAGGGAGTCAGGATATTAAGTCTCAAGGTTTTCAGTCTGGTTGTCATATGCAGCCCAGTAAAGCATCATTTGGTGAGAAAATTCTATCCTATTCCTTATTCAAAGTATCTTAATCTGTTTTCTATGGCTGTGACAAAACATGACAGCCACAAGCAACTTGGATTGGACAGGTTTTCTTTCAATTTGCAGCTTATCATCTATTATAAAAAGAAATAAGGGAAGAAACTCAAGATATAAAGTCCTGGCAGGAATGTGGAAGCAGGCACTCAAGCAGAGGCCATAGAGGAATGCTTCTCACTGGCTTGCTTCTCATGGCTTGCTTAGGTTGCTTAGTTATATAACCTAGGATCACCTGCACAGGGATAGTGCATTCACAGTGGATCAGGCACTTCCATGTTAGCAAACAATCCAGAAATTTCCATACAGATCAATTTGATGGAGGCATTTACTTAATTAAATTTCCCTTTTATATGACCCTACCTTTTGGCAGATTAGAAGAAACTAACAAACAAAGATGCATACATTGTAGAATCGTCCTCTTTGAGTCAGGAAAAAAAATTGAGGCTGACTTGTGTTATGTTCATGGGAGCTTTCCCAATGTTCAACACCAGACTTCCCCAGTAGTACTTTAAGTTCTCAGGTGCAAAATTTTCTCTTAGCAGTGGAGGCATCTGCTACAGCATAGCAGGACAGAATACAGAGTGACTGTTCCTTAGAAAAGTTCCTCAGCCAGAGACTGACAGGAGTATCCTGACCCAGACACAGCTGTGTCACTATGAACTGCTATGAACTATGTATTCTACAATGGCACTCTGCATTTCTGCATTGGAATCATTTAACCTCCAAACCTGTTCTTCCAATACCATTTGAAACTAACACTGTTTTTGCTATACCTCCTTTTTTGCTCATCACTGGTTGCTACTACTGTTCCCTTTATCTTCAGAACAAGTCCCTTACACTTCAATTTTGAGTGCTCTAATAAATTCCATACTAAATAGAGAACAAGTATGGCACCTCTGGATGGAGAGAACCCATGGTACAACAAAAGACAGCACATGAACACGACTAATAATGAGATTTTTGTACAATCATCCAGATGATGACATTGAAGATTACATCATATGATGGTTGATATTGTCAACTTGACTGGATACTCAATCACATAAGAAACAAATATCTGGCCATTTTAATGATGAGCTTTGTGCACTGAGACAAGTTAAGATTAGGGAATCACTCTAAACATGCGTGGTCCAATTTCATGGCCTGGATGTATCAGAATGAATAAAAATGGGGAACTGGCTGAGCACTAGTACTCATTTCCCTCTGCTTCCTGATCCTGAATCCACACATAGCACTACTTCTGAATCCTGTTGCTTTGGCTTTCCATCCATGATGACCTTCATTTTCTAGTATAGAAGAAGTCTAAATTAATTGTAACAGAATTGAATCTTATCTGAGATTTGTTGATTCTTGGGGACCAAGAATGATAAAAGGATTACTTAGCCAAGTAGGCAACAATATGTTGTCATTAGTTCAAGGCAGTTCCATATAGCAAACCAGAGTAGAAATTATATATATATATGTGTGGAATCCCACAGAAATGGCTATACCAAGTGAGTCAAGGAATGCAATTAAAATTCTCATTGCTTTAACAATAAATAACATTCTTAGGTGTTTAAATATAAGCTTAAATTAACCATCTTTTGGGAGAGTCAATTAAGGGAGACAACACCAACAAAATAGTTGCTAAATTACAAAGGTTTGGATCGTAGACCTGGATTTTAACCTGGAAATTTAGACTTCAAAGTCATTCCATTAGATTCCAGTGGTTGACAAGACCTGACAGCATACTCAGGAGAGTACTCAAAGAAGGGATGATAACAGATCCTATGGAAAACAAGTTTGTTAAGCTATACCCGGAGAACAACAGATGATACAAATGCATTACTGTCTCCTTGTAGGGTCTTGTTCTTAGGATATAGCTCAAAATCCTGGGGTTGACCATAAGGTTCTCTTCATGTGTCCAAGCCTTGTTCACCTCATAGCCTGGATTGTAAGACCTTTACACCCCATAGCCTAGTCGCTCCACACTTACATCTGTGTCAAGTAAATTCTAGAAATTTATTTTCTCTTCTTCTG
The DNA here is from genome assembly GCF_903995435.1 of Acomys russatus. Taxonomy (NCBI): domain Eukaryota; kingdom Metazoa; phylum Chordata; class Mammalia; order Rodentia; family Muridae; genus Acomys; species Acomys russatus. Next base: position 10,110,284 of record NC_067142.1, read on the forward strand.
CCAGGGTCTAAGCTATGTTTAGTCTTTTCCATAAAATTCAAATTCAAACTCCTTTGTGTCATTCACAAGTCTCTACTGCTAGCATGGGTGTCTCTAACACAGATCTTGCTTACCTGAGCAGGAATTTGATGTTCCGTGGAGATTTTTATTAAAAAATTTCAATATACTTACACACATCAAAAGAGTAACATGTTTGATTTTAGAATATAGAATAACAGACATAATCTCCAACATATATATATATATATATATATATATATATATATATATATATATATATAGTATGTATGCATGTGTATGTTTGTATGTACATATGTATGTATGTATGTATTTCTAATTGTTTAATCTCAACTACATCAATCTCAACTACAACTACTGAGCTAAGTGACTCAGATTTGTGTGTGTTTGTGTATATATATATATATATACACACAAAAGAGAGAGAGAGAGAGATGAGAGAGAGGAGAGAAGAGAGAGGAGAGAGAGAGAGGAGAGAGAGAGAAGAGGAGAGGAAGGAGAGAGAGGGGAGAGAGAGAGAGAGAGAGAGTCTCTTGAACATACATGCTGAAACTCTCACTCCCAAATGAAACTTTAGAAGTTAGTTATATCATGGTGAAAGAGGTCACACGAAGAGATTAACATTCTCACAAAAATAGACACATAAGAGAATTCTCTAACTCTTTCTTTCTTCCTTTTCAGTCTATGATGTTACAGGTTGTTGACAGCAATCTGAAATCAGGAAGCAGATAACTCAAAAGACTGAGAATCAGGTCTCACTTTGAGCTTAAATTTTCCAGAGAAATGAGTGTCTGTTGTAATATGTGCCTGGCCTTATTTTATGGCAGCATGAAAAAGGAATGTGATTTTTCCTTATATATGAGTCCCATTATACATGTTTAAGATGAATTTATAAACTGCAAGCTAAATCTTTATTTTGTGACTACAATTTCCAAAAGCTAAAATAACTGAATGCACAAAATCAATACATAGAAGCTGTAACATTCACTCCCTTGTCCCATCCAGGGGTATGGCTAGCTGAATTTCAAATCTGAGTCACTTAGCTCAGTAGTTGTAGTTGAGATTGATGTAGTTGAGACTAAACAATTAAAATACATACATATGTACATACATACATACATACACATGCACACATACAATACACAAATCCCAAACCTAATGCAGTAGACAAGTGCTTTTCCACTGAGATAAAAGCCAGATCCAAAGATTTGGTGTGGATTTTAAAAATACATAATATTTTATTGTTTTTTACATTAAATTACACTTGAGAAAACTTTATAGAAATAGGCACACTGATGTGCAGCTTACTTTTTTTCTTTTTTACTTTCTATAGTATTTTATTTAACTCTACAAGTGTTTGTGAGTACAGAAACAGCATATGAAGGGGTCAGAGGGCAAACGCATGTGTCATCTTAACCTTCCCCCTCATTTGAGACACTGTCTTTTCTTCTTCACCATTACATATGCATTATCTAGAGAGAAACTAGCCAGAAGCTGAAAAAGGCACCTCATAATCTGGAATGGTGTGTAGGGATGAGCTTTATTTATCGTGTTCAAAGATGCCAACGGAGCTTGATTTGGCAACATTAAATGATACAAATGTGATCTGATCTCATCTTATGTAACTCATCAGTATTCCTAGATCCATAAAAGTGGCACGTTTTCCAGAGGGGCCAGAGCATGATGGTCCAGGTGCTGCTTCTTCTATAGAGGGTTCTCACTGCTCACTCCTTACTTGCTCATACAAATCTATGATGTCCTTGAATATGGCCTTTATATTATTCTTGCCTTCTGTAGGAAAAACCTTTATTTCAGCAAGTAGGAATGTAGGAAACTGTGCAATTAGGATGCAGGGGATCCAGCTGCATGGCTACGTTGGTCAGGATAAAGGTCCTGTATTCAATGAGAGGTAAGCGCAACTGTCTTGGAGTGCTTTTCCTTATGATGAATGTTATCACCACCATCAGAATATTCCTTATTCTATTTTTTCTTTGTAATGGAAAACATTAAACATAATATCAAAATGAAGCATTTAAAAATTTTTTTATTTATCACAATTAAATGTAAAGCACAGTGACTTGAAAAGGAATGGCATATAATTCATTGAGTGGAGAGTGTGATATGACTTTCTCACGTACTCTGGTGCCTCACATTTGACCATGTCCCCTGGAGGGGGAGACCTGGTGGCACTCAGAGGAAGGACAGCAAGTAGCCAAGAAGAGACTTGATACCCTATGAGAATATATAGGGGGACATAATCCCCCTCAGGAACGGTCATAGGGGAGGGGAATAATGGGAAAAGGGGGGGGGGGGAGGAATGGGAGGATACAAGGGATGGGATAAACATTGAGATGTAACAAGAATAAATTAAAAAAAAAAAAAAAAAAGAAAAAGAATGACATAAAATCCAGTGAGTAGAAAACAAAGGAGTGGCATGAAATTCAGTGACTAGAAAAGGAATGCCACTATCTATGGACTACCAGTCCATTAATGAAGAAAATAAATGGTCCAGGCTAAAACAAAAAGAAATCCAATAAACTACTTACAACTTTGGATGGTACTAAGAAAACAGGTATTGTGTCTGTGTGACTGATCTGGAGCACACAAAATCACAAGAAATATTTGAGTTAAATTTATAAGTATTCAACACATTTTTATAAAAATTAAAGGTAAACCATTGGTAATATTCAGTTTATATGTACACACACAACATAGACATGAAACCTCATGCACAAAAAAAAAGGACACACACTTTTAAAAACATGCACAAATGTACACACATAAAGAAATTGCACACATATGTACAAACTTGCACACACATGAATATACGCCACATATACCAAACATATGTACACAGTAAATATATACATGGACACTACTTTTTACTCCTCTAACTCTCCAGCACACACATATGCACTCATATTACACACATACACACACACACACACACACACACACACACACTTGCAAAATTGCCAGAGGATGTTGAGATTTGATGACACTGCAATTTCTTAGACAAAATTGTACAGGAAATGCATAAAATCATGGCATATACTGCTCTCAATATTTATGCAATCTGTAGATTTCATATTAAGGCTAATACAATACACATACTCCATAGCTAACTGTTACTGTTAAACAATACTGTTTATGAAATTAAGGGAAAAATTGTCCAGATTCAATTCAAAAGCATTATTTAATGCTTTTCCTTTCAGTTTGGTTGTATACACAGTCGAAGTGTGAGTTCTTACACTTATGTATGATTGCATATATGCACATGTCTAAGGTGCCTGGTTCATAATAATCACACTTCTAGGGCATTTTCATGGTAAGTAATTTTCTAACTGAGTGATCTTTTGATATATGTAAATCAAACTTAAGCAAGAATATTTAAAACTGTAAGTTTTCTGCATTGATAGAAATGATGTTTACAAGAGTGTTTACTTAAAATTAAAAGTAAAATAAACTAGCTTCTATTCTTGATAACATGAGGGTAAATCTGGGTAGCTGGTATGGGTGGAGGCATCGCCATTTATCTTCCATTTACTCAAACCTTTTTCTTACATCATGAATATGAGTTGAATTACTCATGGGTGTCAAGATCACAGTCAAAGATACACATGGCTGGCTTAACTTGGCATATATCAAGCACTGTAATTGTCATTGTTTAGTATATTCATTGAAGAATTTATGCAACATATCCTTTCATTTATAGGTTTGTGTTATTTCAGACTAAAGGATCATCTTAGGCTAAACTCTTATCTAGTCAGCATAGGGTTTTCGCTGATACAATACCTGAGCCTTACATTCCTCTGCTGCTAAAAGAACCACTTTCCCTGCTTGGAAGATGTCATTCTACTCATGAGCATTGGAGGTAGTACCAGTCCACCACAGGGCTGCAGGGCTCTGTGCAAGATACCCAGAGAGATGTATAAGCTCTCGTGGCAATGATATGAAGCATCATTTCTAAGTCCATCTCAAATTTGTATCCGTTTTCCAACAACATTTGCAATTTTTCAAACTCCGTGTCTGAAAACTCAAAAGAATTGTCACAAAGTTTGGTTCATTTGTTGTCAAAAACTTAACATAAAGGACTATATTCTTTACTCACAAAATGTTATGAGAATATTCATATTTTTTATGGAATATATTAATTCTTTTGATTACTGCCTTGGACCATTCTGTGTGGCAGTTAGCATACAGTACATGCATAGATATACTTTTCATGATATTAGAAAATTCTGTAAACAAATCCAACCCCAATGTTTCAAACTCCTAGCTGAGATTCTCTTTTCTTTTCAGACATATCCAAACATTTGTCATTACAGCCTGGCTTTGTCACTTGCAGTTTTATCAGACCATATTTATTGCTGTCCTAGGATGCATATTGTCCTCAGGTTACTGGAGGGACATGCCTCAGACATTAATCAAAGTCTATTCAATTGATGACCACATGCTAAAAAAAATTAAATCAGGAACTCAGGCCAGCCTTGAGTATGTAGTGAGTTTGACGACATCTTCTCTCACACAGACAAACACTTTAACTCCCTTCTCTAAGCTCTGAATTCCACATTTAATTTTTTTCAAATCTGTCCCTATCACCTTCCAGATACTTAAAGAGGAAGGACAGCAGGTTACTGAGAAGAGACTTGATACCCTATAAGCATATACAGGGGGAGGTAATCCCCCTCAGGGACAGTCATAGGGGAGGGGAATAAGGGGAAAAGGGGAGGGGAGGGAGGGAAGAATGGGAGCACACAAGGGATGGGATAGCCATTGAGATGTAACAAGAATAAATTAATAATAAAAAAATTTTTAAAAAGTAGAATCCATTTTTAATAAAATAGAGCTTGAAGTTGACAAAAAATGGTTTGAATAAATATATCAATATTTAAAAAATATAAATGTGTTCTCTGAAACTAATGAAATAATTAGCAAGAATTTATTAAATGAAGAAACATTTTGGTATTTCGCTAGTATGGTTATGACTAGGTATAGGTTCACACTCAGAACCCCAAGTTACACCCAACTCACACCACAGTGAATCATGAGGTTCTGTGAGGAGGCCTGCTGCATGCTGCAATAGAACAAGATCTTCTGTAGCAGGCCCTCAGTAAATCCAGAGCAGTGCTTTCGTGAGCACAAGTTAACATGTCTTCCTTCCTTTTCAGAGATACATTTATTTTAAATCTCTATAAGGAAAATGAAAAGAAAATTCATGAAATTTTCTAATGGCCATTCAATTTTTAAAATTTCTATTTATTTATGTATTTATTTATTATGTATACAGTGCTCTGCCGGCATGTATGCCTGCTTGCAGAAGAGGGCATTAGATCACATCATAAATGGTTGTGAGCCACCACATGGTTGCTGGGAATTAACCCAGGACCTCAGAAAGAGCATCCACTGTTCTTAACCTCTGAGCCATTTCCCTAGTCACCACTGCTCAATTTTAAAATTCCTTCTCTAGGAAACTTTAAAACGTCAAACAATTTCCCAGTGTATCTAATAAAGTTAAAGTGCTGACAAATGCTTTGAGGAATCTGGGAAATAACACTTTATGAACCATCCAATGTTTGCAAATTTGTGCCCTCCTCTCTCACTGGGTTCTTGTTGCTTCCCTGAAGAGGATACAAAGTTACTAAAGGGAAAAGAAGCCATTTATTCTAACTGTGAGACTGAGAGGCAAACAGCTCTCATGAATACTTCTGAGATGCCAACACACCAAATGTCAGGAAGATTGGCTTCACATTCTCCTGCGTTTTGTCTTCTTCTCCCCATTTATGAAGAACAACTTTTGCCTGTGAATTATATTGCTTAGCAGGTAAAGGAACTAGCCCTCAAGCCTGACTATTTAAATCCAATCCACAGAACATATATCTGAGAATGAGAGAAACAAACCTCTCCCTTAAGTTGTCTTCAGATTTGTACAGGTACAAGGCAGTTGTGTACCAACACACACACACACAAACTTATAAACACAAATAATCTTCAACTTTGAAAGTTTTGTTAAAAATAAAGTATGTGTGGACTGCTGAAATTATTCCTTATAGAAGTGGGTCTTAAATACAGATCCTGAAGAGTAGCGAACACATGGGGATAACATCTCCTGGCTTACATTCTACATTTATCCTCCAGTTCTCTACTGTCTGAAGTTTGAGCCCCTAGTCACCATGATTTTCCATAAAGTATTCACTGATTTCCCATATGTTAAGATATATGTCATCAATGCCACATGTAAAATCACCCTACCACTACAGGTTCTGTTTCTTTTTCTAAACTTCATAAAAATATGTGTCTGCATCCACCATTACAGGGCCTTTAAGAGCACAATTTGGCCCCTCCTGTTTTATATACCTGTCTTATTGCCTCACCACCACAATTTGCTTAATGGGTGGACCCCTGCACGATATCCCTTGTTAGATGGTGTGTGTGTGTGTGTGTGTGTGTGTGTGTGTATAGCTCAGGGGACAATCTCAGGTGTTGTTTCTTAGGGTCCTCTACCATTTGTTCTAGATAGAGTTAGTCAATGACCTAGAAAAGCTAGAATAACTGATCAGAAATCTCCAGAGATCTACCTGTTTGTGAATCTCCTCTAATCTTACTGACATTCTGTTGCTGCACAATCAAACCAGATTTTTTACATTGCCTCTGGGATCCAAATTATGGTCTTTCTGCTTATGAGGCAAGTGCTTTTCTGACTGAGCATGTTCCCAGCTTCTTTACTAACAGTGTTTATGAATTCATGTGTTATCTGATCCTTAGGGCAGCCAAAACTCATTAAAATTAGAGAGTCATTTTAACTCCATATTTTCTTCCATTAAGCCCCCAAAGTCAATAGTGTCTTTATGTGATAAGTACATGAGCTTGGATAAATGATTTTTTTCTCAGATATTAAACTTCCTACTGAAATTTGTTTTAAAACTATTATATCTCTGTAAATATGCTTACAATCTTTTCAGCTTAGCATACAAAGTTTAAAGACTTTCGCGGTATTTTCTCACCAAGGCTTATATGTTGGAATATACACCTCCAGTTGTTCCTAATTAGTGATGGTAGAGTTGTGGCAGCTTCTTCATAAAAGGGTTGATGCAATCATCAATACAGGAATATTGTCCCTTAATGAGCACAATGTGTCCCCTCCTGCTTTGTCTATATGTCTTGTTCCCTCTCTACCCTCTTCCTGGAAGGACCAGGATGATAGCCCTTGCCGGACCCTGTCCCCTGGATCATGCATATTCAATCCACAAAAGTCAGTAATAAAGAACTTAGCAACAGAAAACATTCAAAGGAAAGTAAGTTTGAGAAACCACAGTTGAGAGTCTGGAATGAAAGCTCAGTCGATAAAGACCCTGCTGTGTACACACAAGCATATGAATTCTGTAGGCCCAGAACCCATGTAAGAAGCTGGTCATGGTAATGTGCACCTATGATCTCTGTGCTACGAAGGCAGAGACAGGAGAATGCAGGGGCCTCACTGACAAACCAGCATAGCAAATTCACTAAAATTCAAGTCACAGTGGGTGATCCTTTGTCAAAAGGAATGTGGACTGCCTGTAAGGAATAATACCTACAGACAAGATCATCCTTTTGCCTCCATATGTATGTATACATACTTGCATTTCACCTGTACACAGGTGAAACATGAGCACACATCTTCAAGAGAGAAAGAAGAGATATGCTGTTTGCAATGAATTTATGATTCCTGATAAAGGGTCACTTCCTAGATGACACAACACATAATCCAAACAGTGGTTAGAGAAGTTTTTTTTTTTTTTTTTCCAGCAAGTTGTAGTAAAAACTTTGTGGGCTACAGTCTCACACAAACACCTTAGTTGAGATAATACCAGATTTCTCATTCTTTCTAACTATTGTGACTTCCTTTTAGAATTCTTATACCCTTTGGCTGCAGAAACACATGAGGTCTCAGGGCCATTGTTCAGCTTTTTTTTTTTTTTTGATTCAGCTACAGCTCTGGGATTTATATAATGGAAAGAAATGACCTCCCTCTCTTTGATAGAGTCGGATGATTACCAGACAAGGTCGTGCTCTGAGTGGAAAAAAATGGAAGCTATATTTAGTCAAAAAACTGGGCATTTCTGTCTTTGGGAATGAAAATAACTTGCCCTATATTGCCTCCTTGTTATAGCTTCAAAATCTATCATTGTCCTCTACTGTTGGATAGTTTGTGAGATTTAGGGTTCCTTATTACTGCAATAACTCATTATATAAGAGGTCAGAGACCATCATATCATGATGAAGCAAAATCAAGATCAAGGTCATCTTATGTCTTCATGGAGAACAATGCTGTGTCATTTGTAAAAAAATAGATGATCCTGGAGATTGCCATGCTAAATAAGATGCTAGACACATTTTATCTCATATACCACCTGCATGGTCTTTATCATCTATTCATCACCTTTTTATTTTCTGCCTATCATACATCTAATAATCAATCTTCTATTTATCTATCTATCTACCCACCTATCTACTCACCTACCTATTTATCTATCTGACATGGAGAATAAACTGGGTTACTTAGGATGAAATAGTGAGCTAGATTATGGAAGAAAAAATATGGGTAAGGAGGGAACAAATAAATTTAAAGCAGATGATATGCATCAATGAAACTGTTCAAGGAAATTCAGCATTTTAATGAAAAATTTATAAATAAATGTTTTGATAAACATTATAAAATTAAGTGTTTTGGGAAGATGGTACATAACAATGAATTAACAATATTTAAATGATATTTTTTGTGTAAATAGGAAGGAAAAATCAGTACCCCAATCCACAAAAACACAGTAGAAATAAGAGAATTCGTAAAAAAGAATAAAACTTATCAAACGCTCTGTTTGATGTTGGTGGGAGGAAAGGTGATGGTTGAATGAGGATGACCATGTAGGTGTTGCCAATTAAAATATATAAAAACTGTGGTAAAAGGACGAACGGGTGAGACACCTTAATAAACAGAAATAGTTTCAACCTCAGAAGGAACTGACATCCTTTTCATGAGTTAAGTCCCTAGCAGTACCCAATGATCCTGGTCATCTTTATGTCTCTATGTAATCAAAACCTGGAGGAAAGAGGGAGCCATGCTACATTCTTTTTTTTTTTAAGAGTGAGACTAAAGGATCATGAGAAGACTGGGATGAATTTACTTGTGAAAAGTTTTCGGTTCAAACCCCAGCACAAAAATAAAACTAAATAAGAGACAAATAGGGGTACCAG